>NW_027327337.1:2500-15232 GCF_047675955.1 Chlorocebus sabaeus
ACCACACGGCCCTAGGAGATTTAAAAACAACAACAAAAAAAAACGAAAGGAAAAGAAGAAGTAATAATAATAACATCGACCCCCGACCTGAACTACTTCTGTTATCTGTGAATTCCAGACACCAGACACCGTATGAAAAAAGCCTTGTAAAACTTTTTGTTCTGTTAGCTGATGCAGGTAGCCCCCGGTCACGTTTCCCACGCTTGCTCGATTTATCACGACCCTTTCACGTGCAACCCTTGAAGTTGTAAGCCTTTACAAAAGTCTTTTTCGGGGAGCTCGGCTCCTAAGATGCGAGTCTGCCGACGTTCCCGGCCGAATGAAAAACCTCTTCCTTCTTTCATCCGGTGCCTCAGGAGTTTTGTCTGCGGCTTGTCCTGCTACATTTCTGGGTTCCCTCACCGGGAAGCCAGGTGGTGATGCACGGAGGGTCGAGGCAGCCCCTTAGGCAGCTTATGCCTGCCCTGTAGAGCATCCCTGCGGGGGACTCTGCCCAGCTTGAGCGATGCGGATCCTCAAGAGTGCTGCCGGGCGGGCATCTGCCCCGGTGCAATGCCTCGCCTCGAAACAGCAGGGCACAGCAGGCCCCCGTGGAGGATCGGCACAGTGGCTGGACACTGGGAAGGAACTGGCACTTTAAGTCCGGACGTGTGAAACTTGCTGAGACTGCTCTTTGGAACTTCCCCCACTCCATTTGAGTGGAAGCGTGGCCTGATCACCCACGGCGTACCTGTACCGGCACTTTGGTTTTCGTTTCTGGCTTGACTTGAATTCATTGGTTGATACTTCGGTTTCGCTTTCGATTTTGACTTGACTTGAATGGCTGGATAAACAGGCCTGCCTTTATTGCCACTTTGGTCTTGCTCCTGATTTTGGTTTGGCTTACATTGCTGGACGAACGGGTGTGCCTATAACAACACTTTGGTTTTAGCTTTGATTTCGATGTAGTGTCAATTACGTGACTGAGTGACCTTCTACCCTTTCCCTCTCGTAGGGTGAATGTTGTTCCGTCTCGAGGGAAAAATAGGTCAGACACAAAGTAAGCCCGCTCCGCTAGGAACCCTGTTAAAAACATTTCAAAAAGAAAAATAAAAGGAAAGTCATCAAATCGTCACAACTTACTCTACTAAAATGCACGTTACAGAACCTTACAAAAGGTTTTACAGGAGATTATAGAGTTCAGTTAACCCCCTAGAGGTTACGAACTCTGGGAGAATTAGAATTGCCCTCTTCTGCTGTTGGATGGCCCACGGAAGGAACTATAGACAGAGAACAATTGGCCGTGCAGTTCAGGTGGTGACGGAGTCGGAGGACAGCCAGCGTACCTAGATCAAATTCCTTTATATTGACCCATGGCGAAATAGATTATAGACAAAGCCGGCGTTAATTTAGCCCTGTTTAACAACTGTGTGCAAAATAGCCAAAAGTAAAAGTAAGAGCAGCTTCGCCAGCAGACACGGACTTTAAAAAGGGAGTCCCAGGAAACAGCAAGAGAAGCCAGTTTTACGGGAGCCGCGAGAGATAACACGCATTCTTTCTCCATGTCTCCCAGCCTACCCCGCTTCACCGAGGCCAACAACCCCCTCGGAAATGAGATTCAGGAGCTGACACGCCCCAGGTCTCACCTCGAAGGGAAGGATCGGAGCCTCCAGAGGCCAAGGAAAGAAGTCCAGATAGTCAAGTGGGCCATCTCAGATCTGGTCTTGCTCGAGCTCTGTAAATGCCTCTCAGGGAGATACGAGGACCTGTCTATTATAAGGACCAGGCCCACGTCCCTGGGGGGGGGGGGGGGGGGGGGGGGTGGGGGGCAACGGACTTTCATCGATCAGCCCTTTTCAACCATTGATCTACTAAACTGGAAACACCCTGAACCCACCGCCTTGCTCCCGACAGCTAGAGCCCTGTCGAGCATGATTGTGTAGAGGTGTTGGACTCCAGTTTACTCTAGCAGATGTGACCTCCGGGACCAGCCTTGGACATCAGTACACTAGGAGCTATGCGTGGACGGGAACAGCTTCACCAACCCACAAGGAGAGACATGTGCAGAATATGCGGTGGTAACCCTGGACGCTGTCGTTCAGCTGGGCTTGTTGCTTTAATCCGGGCCTTAGAACGCGGTGAGGGTAAGACTGTAAACGTTTACACTGACTCTCGGTATGCCTGTTTCACCCTCCAAGTGTATAAAGAAAAGAGCCTGTTAAACTCTAGAAAAGAGGGCAAAGAGCAAAACCAAAAGAAAGACTAAAAGCAAGTGTAAAGACAGAGAATCAAAAGAGAACAGGAGAGACAGACAGCAGTGCCTGGGCGGGGGCAGGGCCCGTGCCGTTTCTCGGGCCCCACCAGCTGGCCGTAGGAGCGGGAGAACGCGGGGGTGGGGGGCGGGGGGAAGGAGCATTGTGAGAGGACGAGGACGTGGATGTAGACATGACAGAAGTCAAGTTAGCCAAGGATTCCAGAGCCGGACAAGGCCAGAGAGAGATTAATGTGCGAGATGGGGGGGGGGGGGGGGGGGGGGAAGGACGCTAGAAGGGTAACTGTTCAGAGGGCAATACAGGAAATGGCCAAGGCCGCGAGACAAAGAGGCCATCGGCCAAGGGCTGCTGCACCTTGGAGGAACCAGACACTCACTCATCTGATCAGGCTGACAGGAGCTGAAGAATGTAAAGACTAGGGCAGACTAGGCACCTTCTCATTAGGCTCCCAGGAGCCCATGGTCACATTAGAAGTTACAAACAGCAAGACTCTGCCGTATCTGGATTCCAATTTCTTACTGAAGGCTCAGCCACTAGATACAGTGACAAAGGGGCGGAGTGGCGGTGGGGATGGGGGGACGGGGGGAACTCCTCCTCTCAGAAACTTAAACAGGAAAAAGAGTCATACCTTGTGAAAACTTGCTTATAGACTTTACAGAACTGCCCCCTGCTGGAGGCTAGTGCTTGTTTGCACCTTTTCAGGGTAAGTTACAGTTTTCCCCACCAGGACAGAAAAAGTACAAGAAGTGACTAAACTACTGTTAAAAGACATTATCCCCAGGTTTAAGGCTACCTCTAATTTTAAAGTCAGACAATAGGCCAGCATTTGTAGCTGTAGCTGGAATAGTGCAACATTTAACAAGACTGTTAACAATACAACACAGGTTACACGCAGCCTATCGGCCACAAAGTTCAACAAAAGGTGGAACGCATGAACTGGACACTCGAGCGACCAGCTGCTGACGACCAAAAAAAAAAAAAAAAAAAAAGGGTCGCTGTGTGTGTGTGTGTGTGTGTGTGTGTATGCGGCAGGAAATTCACTTAAGATAGAATCAGGTTTTTGCCTACGGTCCTCCCCCGAGTCAGGTGCACCCCCACCAAACAAACTAGGTATCTGCCCTGTAAGATGGTGTTCAGTTGGCCCCCCGCAAATCGTAGGTCAAATACAAGGTGACCTCCGGAAACTACAGAAATTAATCTTCAAAAGGCAAATGCAGCCTTTCAAAATAGCCATACGAAGTGTTCATAATTAAATAAAGAAAAATAATGCCTATAAGCCTGACACCCATTTACATCTAGTGACTCTGTGTAAAGTAAAACCTAATTTTTCTACAACCCATATAGGATGAGTCCTATACTGTAACCTTGTCCACTCCCACTGCTGTTAAAGTTGCAGGTGTTGCGTCTTGGATCCACCACAGTCAGCTAACACCGGCAGCTCAGGACAAGTGGACCGGCCAACAGGACGCAGATCATCCAACCCGACTGATCCTGAGACGAGACCAAGCTGCTGCTGAGGACCACAAGCCCTGCTCTAGTCACACACCGGCAGCTGACTAGTCTACGCACGGCCGAAGCTTGAGGACTCATCAAGCAAGTCAATGTAGTTTAAAATCTTAAGACAAATAGTTTTCCTAGAATACTAACTGTTTTCCTATTGTTCTGTCGCTGTATTCAACCTTTTTCCCAGGTAAGGACCTCTTTTGTCCTTGCCGGACATGAATATGCTATACATTGCTTTGTTGTTGTTACCCCCCCCCCCCCCCCCCATAACCACGCTAGAGGAAACACCTATGTAAGGTGGCCCCACGGTACACGTACTGCTTAGGAAACCCAGACCCGTCCAGCCCAGCAACACTTGCAAGGTCTTTCAGTCATTCTGTAAACATATAAACCAGAAGTTACCAGAACCTCCTCCTTTAGCCAAAAATTTAAAAAAATTATAAAAATTAAAAATAAAAAAACAGAAAAAAACTATTTCCTCAGTTGGCAGAAAACATTGCTGGCAGCCTAGATGTGTCTTCATGTTATGTCGATCAAAGGGCTAACACAACAGACCAATGGCCTGGAGAAGCAGAAGGGCTAATGCCTCAAGATAACTTGACTTTAACCAACTCTTTCCCCAAACAGACCCCGCAAGTTCAAGCGTCTGCCTCGTAAACACTTCGCTGATTAAAAAATACTGTTTTACTGGCTAAAAAAAGGTTTTAAGACCCCGTGAAAAACTAACCTGCTTAAGACATGACAGAGTTAGTACAAGTGCCTGTACAGGTTTAACACAGGTTTGATCCTAGGTCTTCATTTAGAAAATAGTTTCCAGCTGTAGAAAATGTAAAACCCTCACTGTAAGTGTTTGATTCGTAATAGAAACTTGCTTGCTGCTCCCCTGTGTATTACACTTGCTCCTTCCAATGACAAAAGGTTTTGTAGCTACCATGGCTCGTCAGAGAACTTCCACACAAGTGTATTACATAAAACGCTATCACTCTGTCTCGCTAAAAGACTCAAAAAGTAAAAATGAAAGTGAACCCTCCCACTAATGAGTGAAAATTCTCAAAGTGGGGGATAAGGAAGGAGACCTCTACTACTCCTGCTGCCCTCCTCCCCCCACCTTGCCTAGTTCACAAGACAGGAGGAAAGAGAGAAAGCAAAACGTTAGAAACAAACAAAAGTAAGATAAATAGCCAGACAACCTTGGCAGGCACCACCACCCGGCCGTAGGAGTTAAAAAAAAAAAAAAAAAAAAAAAAGGAATACTAATATCATCGACCCCTGACCTAAACTACTTGTGTTATCTGTCAATTCCAGACACTATGAAAAAAGCGTTGTAAAACTTTTTGTTTGTTCTGTTGGCTGATGCAGGTAGACCCCAGTCACGTTTCCCACGTGTGCTCCATTTATCACAACCCTTTCACGTGGACCCCTTAAAGTCGTAAGCCTTTAAAAAAATGTCCTTTTCGGGGAGCTCGGCTCTTAGGGTGCAAGTCTGCCGACACTCCCGGCCGAATGAAAAACCTCTTCCTTCTTTAATCTCGTGTCTGATGAGTTTGGTCTGTGGCTCGTCCTGCTACAATAATAATGATGATGATGATGATGATGATGATGATGATGATGATGATGATGGTGGTGATGATGATGATGATGATGATTTATATATTGTATATATAATTATGTATACTTTATATATACACACACACACACAAGCACACATATAATTATTATGATAATAACATTCGTTGTGAGTGGTGATGCACGCCTGTAGTCGCAGCTTCTCGGGAGGTTGACATAAGAAGAAGATCACTTGAGGCCCGACAGGTCGAGGCTTCAGTCAGCCGTGACCCACTCCATCCTGGGCAGTCACCAGTCAGGGGGATATGCCCCCTCCCCGTTTTCTTTCTTTTCTTTCCTTTTTTAGTTTTCTCCTTCCTTCCTTCCTTCCTTCCTTCCTTCCTTCCTTCCTTCCTTCCTTCCTTCCCTCTTTCCTTCCTTCCCTCCCTCCCTCCCTCCCTTCTTTCTTTCTTTCTCTTTCTTTCTTTCTTTCTTTCTTTCTTTCTTTCTCTCTCTCTCTCTCTCTCTCTCTCTCTCTCTCTCTCTCTCTCTCTCCCCCCCCCTCCCCCTTCCTTCCTTCCTTCCTTCCTTCCTTCCTTCCTTCCTTCCTTCCTTCCTTGCCTGCCTTCCTGCCTTCCTGCCTTCCTGCCTTCCTGCCTTCCTGCCTTTCTTCTTTCTTCCCTTCTTCCCTTCCTTCCTTCCCTCCTTCCTTCTTCCATCCCACCTCAGCCTCCCAAAGTGCTGGGAATACTGGCGTGAGGCACCATGCCTACTTGGCCTAAAGAGACACCTATTGAAAGTAAGACATAGACAGCTCCTTGCAGTGATCTGATCGATTGCTTGACTGATTTACAGACAGCGTCTCACTCTGTCACCCTGGCAGTGGTGCCATCATGACCCACTCGCTGCAGTGTGGACGCTCCTGGACTCAAGCGATCCTTCCACCTCAGCCTCCAGAGTGGAGGGCCTGGGACCACGGACCCGCGCCACTGTGCCCAGATGATTTTCAGTTTTTATTGTTTTATTTTTCTTTTTCCCGAGACAGAGTTTCGCTCTTGTTGCCCAGGCTGGAGTGCAATGGCGCGGATCTCGGCTCACCGCAACTTCTGCCTCCCGGGTTCAAGCGATTCTCCGGCGTCTGCCTCCCGAGTAGCTCGGGTTGCAGGTATGCGCCACCACGTCTGGTTGATTTTGTATTTTTACTAGAGACGGGGCTTCTCCATATTGGCCAGGCTGGTCTCCAACTCCCGACCTCAGGTGATTCTTCCTCCCCGGCCTCCCAAAGTACTGGGGTGGCAGGCGTCAGCCGCCGCGCCCGGCCTTCATTTTTAAATGTGTTTGCACAGACAGGGTCTCATCATTTTGTTGTAACCCTTCTGACACGGCGTCCCAAAATGCTCGCGTGACGGGCGTGAGCCACAGCGCCTGGACTCCGGGGAATGATTCACGAGCACGACCGCTGTACTAACTATTACTTACTTACTTATTTATAGTATTATTATTTTTTTTTTTAATTATTATTATTTTTTTTTTTGAGACGGAGTTTCGCTCTGGGCGAGGGCGAGGCGAGGGGAGGCGTGTCGCTTTGGAAACCGCAGTACCGCCTTCTAAAGCCCCATTCAAACGCACAAAGCCCTGTTCCCTCCCTTCCCGGACTTGGAGCTGATGCCTTCCATAGCCATGGGCTTCTCTCCATTCAGAAACTTTTACAGGCGCAACCCCACCCAGAGACTGGCTGCGGTTGACGATTGTGGGTGTGCTGGGGCTGGCAAGTCGGTCCCCTATTTTTGCTAGCTCGGCCACGACATCCCACGACCCCTAACGCTTGCTCACCCTTTCAGATCCCTTGCCTCCACCGCCTTGGGGGCTGAGCTCTTATTTTCATATCTGCCTTTCTTCCTGTCTTGGGTTGGAGGAGGGGGTGCAGGAATGAGGGTGTGTGTGGGGAGGGGGTGTGGGGTGGGGACGGAGGGGAGCGTCCTAAGGGTCGATTTAGTGTCATGCCTCTTTCACCGCCACCACCGAAGATGAAAGCAACGATCAGCTAAAGACCGCGTGTTCTCATCTATAACTGGGAACTAAATAATGAGAACGCGTGGGCACAACGAGGGGGACGAGAGAGGCGGGAGCCTACTTGAGGGAGGAGGTGTGGAAGGAGAGACATCTTCAGGAAAACAAACAAACAAACAAACACACAAACCACAAAAAGTGTCGGGTACTGCGCTGAGTATCCGGGTGATGACATCATCTGCACACTGAACCCCCCAGTCAGAAGTTTACCTATGTAACAATCTTGCACATGTATGCTTCAAAAAGACATAAAAGTTAGGGGAGAAGGGGGGAGAGAGAGAGAGAGAGAGAGAGAGAGAGAGAGAGAGAGAGAGAGAGAGAGAGAGAGAGAACGAAACACGACCTCCTTGACCTGAGTCAGGGGGTTTCCGGTCTTGTGGCGGAACATTCAGTGACAATGGAGTATTTTGGCCTGTTCTTTTTTTGTGCGTTTGCTACTTTTTTGATGCTGTTGTTGTTGCTGTTGTTGTTGTTGTTGTTGTTGTTGTTGTTGTTGTTGTTGTCGTTGTTTTAAGACAGAGTCTCACTCAGCCACCCAGGCTGGAGTGCAGTGCTGCAATTCGGCTCACTGCAACCACCGTCTCCCAGGTTCAAGCGATTCTCCCGTCTCAGCCTCCTGAGTAGCTGGGATTACAGGCACCCGCCATCATGCCCCGCAAATGTTTCTATGTTAGTAGAGACGGGGTTTCACTATGTTGGCCAGGTTGCTCTTGAACTCGTGACCCCAGGTGATCCACCCATCTCGGCCTCCCAAAGTGCTGGGATGACAGGCGTGAGCCACGGCGCCCGGCGGCGGCGGGGCCTGTTTTTTTTTTTTCTTTTTTTTTCTTTTTTCTTTTTTCTTTTTCTTCTTTCTTTCTTTCTTTCTTTCTTTCTTTCTTTTCTTTCTTTTCTTTCTTTTCTTTCTTTTCTCTCTTTCTCTCTTTCTCTCTTTCATCTTCCTTTCTTCCTTTCTTCCTTTTTTGGTAGGGGGGGACTGAGTCTCTCTCACTCTGTCACCCAGGTGGGGATGCAGTGGCCCTCCCTCGGCTCACTGCAGCCTCTGCCTCCCGGATTCCAGGGATTCTTCTTCAGTGGCTGGGATTACAGGCGCACACCACCACATCCGGCTAATTTTTGTATTTAGAGTAGAGACGGGGTTTGTCCATGTTGGCCACACTGGTCTCGAACTCCTGACCTCAAGTGATCCGTCCTCCTGGGCCTCCCAAAGTGTTAGGACGACAGGCCTGAGCCGCCGGTATTTCAGCCTTTAAAAGTGCCGGCCCTACCACCTTTCGCTGTGGACGTTACGCTCTGAATGACGTGTCATCTCTGCCATAGCTTGACTCCCTGTGTCCCCTCTGCCATTTCACTCCATCCTGGGCAGCAAGAGCAAAACTCCGTCCCGCCACCTCCTCGCGCAAAACAAAACAAAACAAAAAAAGAAACTGTACACATGACCTATAAGTGTCTGTTCCTGTGAGTGATTTCTGAGATATGGCACTGTAGACTGAACGCAGTGGCTCACGTCTGTCATCCTAGTACTTTGGGAGGCTGAGGTGGGCGGATCGCGAGGTCGGGAGATCGAGATAGTCCTGGCTAACATGGTGAAACTCCGTGTCTACTGAAAATACAAACGAATTATCTGGGTGTAGTGGCCGGCGCCTGTAGTCCCAGCTACTCGGGAGGTTGAGGCAGGAGAATGGTGTGAACCCGGGAGGCGGAGGTTGCAGGGAGCCGCGATCGCGCCACTGCACTCCAGCCTGGGCGACAGAGCAAGTCTCTGTCTCAAAACAGAAAGAAAGAAAGAAAGAAAGAAAGAAAGAAAGAAAGAAAGAAAGAAAGAAAGAAAGAAAGAAAGAGGGAAAGAGGGAAAGAGGGAAAGAGGGAAAGAGGGAAAGAGGGAAAGAAGGAAAGAAGGGAAGAAGGAAAGAAGGAAAGAAGGAAAGAAGGAAAGAAAGAGGAAATGAAAGAAATGGCACTGTATCGCTATCTCTCTGTCCAGTTTCTGGCTTTCCTGTGTCTCTCACTGTGTCTCTCTTCCGTCTTACTCTCTTTCTTTGCCTGTCTGTCTGTCTGTCTGCCTCTCTCTGTCTCTCTCTCTCTCTCTCTCTGTCTCTCACTGTCCGTCTATGTCTTTCTCTGTCACTCTCTTTATCTATCTGCCTGTCCCTCTCTTTCTCTCTGTCTCTCTGTCTGTCTCTTTCTCTCTCTGCCTGTGTCTCTCACTCACTGTGTCTCTCTTCTGTCTTACTCTCTTTCTTTGCCTGCCTGTCTGTCTCTGTCTGTCTCTCTCCCTCTCTCCCCCTCCCTGTCTACTCTGTTTCTCTCTCTCTCTCTCTCGCTCTCGCTCTCGCTCTCGCTCTCTCGCTCTCTTGCTCTTTCTGTCCGTTTCTCTCTGTCTCTGCCTGTCCATCTCTCTTTTTCTACGTCTGTCTCTTTGTCTGTCAGATCCCCCCGTCCCAGAGAGGGCCCTGCCCCTTCCACGAAAGTGAGAAGTGCGTGCTTAGAGAGGCTGAGAGGAATCTACACAGACGGGCCTTGCCGGGCTTCCCCACTCGGTGCATGATTTCGGGAGATCTTCGCCGGGTCCCCACTTGGACGGAAGGGCCATTCGCAGACTTTTCTCTCTGTCACGTGTGACGTCCGTACTTCTCATATTTCCCTGATAAGCTCCTCGACTTTAAAATACACGGCTAAGGCCGGGCACGGTGGCTCACGCCTGTCATCCCAGCATTTTGGAAGGCCGAGGCGGGTGGATCACCTGAGGTCGGGAGTTCGAGGCCAGCCTGACCTACATGAAGAAACCCCGTCTCTACTAAAAATACAAAATGAACCGGGCATGGTGGCGCAGGCCTGTAATCCCAGCTACTCGCGGGGCTGACGCAGGAGAATCGCTGGAACCTGGCAAGTGGAGGTTGCAGTGAGCCGAGATGGCACCCTTGCACTCCAGACTGGGCAGCAAGAGCGAAACTCCGTCCCACCGCCCCCGCCCATGCGCGCGCGCGCGCACACACACACACACACACACACACACACGCACACACACACACACAGAAAAAAAGAGGGAGAAAAATAGAAAAAGAGAAATTCTTCACACGTGACCCATAAGTGTGTGTTCCCGCGAGTGATTTCTAAGAAATGGCACTGTAGGGACTGAACGCGGTGGCTCACGTCTGTCATCCCAGGACTTTGGGAAGCTGAGGCGGGTGAATCAGGAGGTCAGGAGTTCAAGACCAGCCTGGCCCACATGGTGAAACCCCGTCCCTGCTAAAACTACAAAACTGAGTCGGGCGCGGTGGGGCAGACCCCTGTGGTCCCAGCTACTCGGGAGACAGAGGCGGGAGAATCGCTGGAACCTGGGAGGCGGAGGCGGGGGTTGCAGTGAGCCGAGATCGTCCCACTGCACTACAGCCTGGGCTGTAGAGTGAGTGAGACTCTGTCTCAAAATTACATAAATAAATAAATGGCAAGCAAGAAAGAGAAAATGACAGAAATGGCACTGTATCGCTACTGGGCTGGGACGGCGGTGATGTTCTTCTGGGGAGACACCACGTGGGGCGATGTGTAGTGTGCGGACTCCGATCTTAGTGGTGGAATGTGGATGCTCCGCGATTCACCGTACTGACTAGATTCATGACTGATTCACGACAGGGTGGACCTCGGGGAACACGGTTGAGAAATGGGTACATCGGGAGCAAAATCTGGCCCCGGAACAGGAAGGGAGTGTGATGGGCACTGCCTTCCCCGTGAAATCCACGCTGTGTCCGGGAGCGTGGATGTCATGCACTAACACTCGTTCAGGTATTGCCTCTCCGAGGTCGTGGGTCTGGAGTCTACTCTGACACGCTAATGACTGCACTTCTGTCTTCGGTAGCTCCCACCTCCACCCCTGGCGTCCTCCATGCGCCCGCGCCCCTGGTCGTCCTCTCTTCTCTCTGGGGGAATGGAAGTGCCAGGTGATCCCAGGGGCAGAAACTTTGGCTGTGACCCTGGGGGGTCTGGTCGACCAGTCGCGGGCATCGCGTGGGAGGACTCCCTGGGCCCGGAGACGGCCTGTTTTGAGAGGGATCCGGGAGACGCCGGCGGCGACGCAGTGTGCCTCCGCCGCATCCCCCTCCCCAACCTCCACCCCGACCCAGAGCGATCCATCCTTTGCTTCTTTTTCCGTGACGACTGACACTTGCAGGCATCGGTTGTCTTCGGGCATCACCTAGCGGCCACTGTTACTGAAAGTCGAGGTGGCACGGAGGGAGGTCTCGCCGAAACTTCACCGAGCCTGGGGCAACCGGTTTCTCGCCCTCCCTTCTGGAGGCCCCTCCCTCTCTCCCTCGTTGCCTAGGTAACCTCCGCCCTGGCGGGGGCCCTATTGTTCTCTTTTTTTTTTTTTTTTTTTTTTTTTTTTTTTTTTTTTTGAGACGGAGTCTGGCTCTGTAGCCCGGGCTGGACTGCAGTGGCCCGATCTCGGCTCACTGCAAGCTCCGCCTCCCAGGTTTACGCCATTCTCCTGCCTCAGCCTCCGGAGTAGCTGGGACTCCAGGCGCCCGCCACCTCGCCCGGCTAATTTTTTTTTGTATTTTAGTAGAGACGGGGTTTCACCGTGTTAGCCAGGATGGTCTCGATCTCCTGACCTCGTGATCCGCCCGTCTCGGCCTCCCAAAGTGCTGGGATGACAGGCTTGAGCCACCGCGCCCGGCCCCTGTTGTTCTTTTATCGTCGCTTTAGTTTTCTTTGTGTGTTGGTTTCTGTAATGCGCATAGACTCTTCGACTTGGGCTGTATGAGGGGTCAGTTTAATTTTCAAGTCGCCCCACCACCACCCCCGCGGCTCCACCCCTCCCCCACGTTCCTTTACCTGAATTTAGTGAGTCAGTGAGGTGGGTTCCCCTCAACCTCCCCACCCCCCGCCTCCCAACATCCTGCTTGGAAACGTTCCGGAGCCAGCCGGGTGTGCCTCCATCTTCTCTCCCCCTCCCCCACCCCTTGCCGGCGATCTCATTCTTGCCAGGCTGACATTTGCATCGGTGGTAGTCAGGCCTCACTCAGTGGCCACCGTTTTTTGAGATGGGGGGGCGGCACGGTCCCACTTCCCCAGAGGCAGCTTGGGCCGATGGCATAGCCCTTGACCCGTGTGGGCAATCGGGCTGGTCTGGAGTTGTGGGGTTTCTCCCCCTCCCGCCTTCGCTCCTCAGGCCTCCCTCCGTAGGAAAGCTTCACCCCGGCTGGGTCTCAATCACCTTTGATCATGATGTTTTCTCTTCTCCTCCCTCCCTCCCGCCAGCATATTTCCACAATGGGAAGGGCGTCACAGCTCTAGTATGGGCCTTCTTAGTACTTGCCCCAAGTAGAAACGCTTTCTGAAAACTAACACTCTGCTCACTTAA
>NW_027327338.1:0-15178 GCF_047675955.1 Chlorocebus sabaeus
GGCACAAACCGGTTTTGAACGGCTCGAACAGGTTTTGACCGGCTCAAACCACACCACACCGGCTGAAATCGGTTTTGACCGGATGAGACCGTATTCAAACGAAGCAGAGAAGTCAAGACCAGCTAAAATCGGATCCAACCGGACCAGACCGTCACAGACCGCCTAAAACTGGGCCACAAACCGGTTTTGACCGGTTCAAACCAGGCCAGACCGGCTCAAACCGATTTTGATCGACCTGAGCTGGTTGTGACCGGCTCAAACAAGACCATACCGGTTCAAACCGGTTTTGACTGCCTCAATCCGGATTTCACCGGCTGAAACCGGTTTTGACCGGCTCAAACCACTCCAGACCGGGTAAAACCGGTTTTCACTGGCTCAAACCGGTTTTGACCAGCTCAAACCAGACCAGACCGGCTCAAACCAGACCAGACCGGCTCAAACCGGTTTTGACCGGCTCAAACCGGTTTTGACCGGATGAAAGCGGTTTTGACCGGATCAAACCGGACTCGACCGTCCCAGACAAGCTGAAACAGGATCAAATCGGAGCAGACTGGCCCAGACCGGCTGAAACCGGGCCAAAAACCGGTTTTGACCGGCTCAAACCAGACTAGACCCTCTCAAACCGGTTTTGACCGAACTGAGCCGGTTTTGACTTGCTCAAACAAGACCATACGGGTTCAAACAGGTTTTGACTGCCTCAATCCGGTTTGGACCGGCTGAAACCGGTTTTGACCGGCTCAAACCACTCCAGACCGGGTAAAACCGGTTTTTACCGGCTTCTAGCGCTTTTGACCTGATTAGACCAGCTCAAACCAGACCAGACCAGTTCAATACGTTTTTGACCATCACAAACCGGTTTTGAACGGCTCAAAAACGGTTTTGACCGGCTCAAACCAAACCAGGCCGGCTGAAACCGGTTTTGACCGTCTAAAACCGGGTTTGACCGGACGAGACCGGATCAAACCGAATCAGACCGGCCCAGACTGCCTAAAACTGGGCCACAAACCGGTTTTGACCGGTTCAAACCAGGCCAGACCGGCTCAAACCGATTTTGATCGACCTGAGCCGGTTTTGACCGGCTCAAACAAGACCATACCGGTTCAAACCGGTTTTGACTGCCTCAATCCGGATTTGACCGGCTGAAACCGGTTTTGACCGGCTCAAACCACTCCAGACCGGGTAAAACCAGTTTTCACTGGCTCAAACCGGTTTTGATCCGATTAGACCGGATCAAACCGGACCAGACCGGCTCAGAGAGGCTCGAATCGGTTTTGACTGGCTTCAACCAGACCAAACCGGCTCAAATCAGACCAGACCGGCTCAAACCAGACCAGACCGGCTCAAACCGGTTTTGACCAGCTCAAACCAGACCAGACCGGCTCAAACCAGACCAGACCAGCTCAAACCGGTTTTGACCGGCTCAAACCGGTTTTGACCGGATGAAAGCGGTTTTGCCCGGATCAAACCGGACTCGACCGGCCCAGACCAGCTGAAACAAGATCAAATCGGAGCAGACTGGCCAAGACAGGCTGAAACCGGGCCACAAACCGGTTTTGACCGGCTCAAACCAGACCAGACCCTCTCAAACCGGTTTTGACCGGCCTGAGCCGGTTTAGACCGGCTCAAACCAGACCAGACAGGCTCAATCCGGATCAGAGCGGCTCAAACCGGTTTTGACCGGATGACAACGGATCAAACCGGACCAGACTGGCTCACACCGGATCAAACTGGTTCAGACAGTCCCAGAGCAGCTGAAACAGGATCAAACCAGATGAGAGCGGCAGAGACCAGCTAAAACCATGCCAGACCGGCTCAAACCGGTTTTGACCGTCTCAAACCAGAACAAACAGGTACAAACCGGTTTTGACTGGCTCAATCCGGTTTTGACCGGCTCAAACCGGTTTTGACCTGCTCAAACCACACCAGAACGGCTGAAACCGGATTTGACCGGCTAAAACCGGTTTTGTCCGGACGATACCAGATCAAACTGAATCAGACCGGCCCTGACCAGCTATAATCGGATCAAACCGGACCAGAACGGCCCAGACAACCTAAAACTGGGCCACAAATCGGATTTGACCGGTGCAAACCAGACCAGACCGGCTCAAAACGGTTTTGACCGACCTCAGCCGGTTTTGACCGGCGCAAACCAGACCAGAACGGTTCAAACCGATTTTGACTGCCTCAATTCGGTTTTGACCGGCTGAAACCGGTTTTGACCGGCTCAAACCATTCCAGTAGGGGTAAAACCGGTTTTCAGCGGCTTAAACCGGTATTGACCTGATTAGACCAGTTTAAACCAGACCAGACCGGTTCAATGCGGTTTTGACCGGCACAAACAGGTTTTCAACGGCTCGAACAGGTTTTGACCGGCTCAAACCACACCACACCGGCTGAAATCGGTTTTGACCGGATGAGACCGTATTCAAACGAAGCAGAGAGGTCAAGACCAGCTAAAATCGGATCCAACCGGACCAGACCGTCACAGACCGCCTAAAACTGGGCCACAAACCGGTTTTGACCGGTTCAAACCAGGCCAGACCGGCTCAAACCGATTTTGATCAACCTGAGCCAGTTTTGACCGGCTCAAACAAGACCATACCGGTTCAAACCGGTTTTGACTGCCTCAATCCGGATTTCACCGGCTGAAACCGGTTTTGACCGGCTCAAACCACTCCAGACCGGGTAAAACCGGTTTTCACTGGCTCAAACCGGTTTTGACCAGCTCAAACCAGACCAGACCGGCTCAAACCAGACCAGACCGTCTCAAACCGGTTTTGACCGGCTCAAACCGGTTTTGACCGGATGAAAGCGGTTTTGACCAGATCAAACCGGACTCGACCGGCCCAGACAAGCTGAAACAGGATCAAATCGGAGCAGACTGGCCCAGACCGGCTGAAACCGGGCCAAAAACCGGTTTTGACCGGCTCAAACCAGACCAGACCCTCTCAAACCGGTTCTGACCGAACTGAGCCGGTTTTGACTTGCTCAAACAAGACCATACGGGTTCAAACCGGTTTTGAGTGCCTCAATCCGGTTTGGAACGGCTGAAACCGGTTTTGACCGGCTCAAACCACTCCAGACCGGGTAAAACCGGTTTTTACCGGCTTAAAGCGGTTTTGACCTGATTAGACCAGCTCAAACCAGACCAGACCAGTTCAATACGTTTTTGACCATCACAAACCGGTTTTGAACGGCTCAAAAACGGTTTTGACCGGCTCAAACCAAACCAGGCCGGCTGAAACCGGTTTTGACTGTCTAAAACCGGGTTTGACCGGACGAGACCAGATCAAACCGAATCAGACCGGCCCAGACGGCCTAAAACTGGGCCACAAACCGGTTTTGACCCGTTCAAACCAGGCCAGACCGGCTCAAACCGATTTTCATCGACCTGAGCCGGTTTTGACCGGCTCAAACAAGACCATACCGGTTCAAACCGGTTTTGACTGCCTCAATCCGGATTTGACCGGCTGAAACCGGTTTTGACCGGCTCAAACCACTCCAGACCGGGTAAAACCGGTTTGTCACTGGCTCAAACCGGTTTTGATCCGATTAGACCGGATCAAACCGGACCAGACCGGCTCAGAGAGGCTCGAATCGGTTTTGACTGGCTTCAACCAGACCAAACCGGCTCAAATCAGACCAGACCGGCTCAAACCAGACCACACCGGCTCAAACCGGTTTTGACCAGCTCAAACCAGACCAGACCGGCTCAAACCAGACCAGACCAGCTCAAACCGGTTTTGACCGGCTCAAACCGGTTTTGACCGGATGAAAGCGGTTTTGCCCGGATCAAACCGGACTCGACCGGCCCAGACCAGCTGAAACAGGATCAAATCGGAGCAGCCTGGCCCAGACAGATTGAAACCGGGCCACAAACCGGTTTTGACCGGCTCAAACCAGACCAGACCCTCTCAAACCGGTTTTGACCGGCCTGAGCCGGTTTAGACCGGCTCAAACCAGACCAGACAGGCTCAATCCGGATCAGAGCGGCTCAAACCGGTTTTGACCGGATGACAATGGATCAAACCGGACCAGACTGGCTCACACCGGATCAAACTGGTTCAGGCAGTCCCAGAGCAGCTGAAACCGGATCAAACCAGACGAGAGCGGCACAGACCAGCTCAAACCGTGCCAGACCGGCTCAAACCGGTTTTGACCGTCTCAAACCACAACAAACAGGTTCAAACCGGTTTTGACTGGCTCAATCCGGTTTTGACCGGCTCAAACCGGTTTTGACCAGCTCAAACCACTCCAGACCGGATAAAACGGGTTTTCAACGGCCCAAACCGGTTTTGACCTGATTAGACCGGGTCAAACCGGTTTTGACAGACTCAAACCGGTTTTGACCTGCTCAAACCACACCAGAACGGCTGAAACCGGATTTGACCGGCTAAAACCGGTTTTGTCCGGATGAAACCAGATCAAACTGAATCAGACCGGCCCTGACCAGCTATAATCGGATCAAACCGGATCAGAACGGCCCAGACCACCTAAAACTGGGCCACAAATCGGTTTTGACCGGTGCAAACCAGACCAGACCGGCTCAAACCGGTTTTGACCGACCTCAGCCGGTTCTGACCGGCGCAAACCAGACCAGACCGGTTCAAACCGATTTTGACTGCCTCAATCCGGTTTTGCCCGGCTGAAACCGGTTTTGACCGGCTCAAACCACTCCAGACGGGGTAAAACCGGTTTTCAGCGGCTTAAACCGGTTTTGACCTGATTAGACCAGTTTAAACCAGACCAGACCGGTTCAATGCGGTTTTGACCGGCACAAACCGGTTTTGAACGGCTCGAACAGGTTTTGACCGGCTCAAACCACACCACACCGGCTGAAATCGGTTTTGACCGGATGAGACCGTATTCAAACGAAGCAGAGAAGTCAAGACCAGCTAAAATCGGATCCAACCGGACCAGACCGTCACAGACCGCCTAAAACTGGGCCACAAACCGGTTTTGACCGGTTCAAACCAGGCCAGACCGGCTCAAACCGATTTTGATCGACCTGAGCTGGTTGTGACCGGCTCAAACAAGACCATACCGGTTCAAACCGGTTTTGACTGCCTCAATCCGGATTTCACCGGCTGAAACCGGTTTTGACCGGCTCAAACCACTCCAGACCGGGTAAAACCGGTTTTCACTGGCTCAAACCGGTTTTGACCAGCTCAAACCAGACCAGACCGGCTCAAACCAGACCAGACCGGCTCAAACCGGTTTTGACCGGCTCAAACCGGTTTTGACCGGATGAAAGCGGTTTTGACCGGATCAAACCGGACTCGACCGTCCCAGACAAGCTGAAACAGGATCAAATCGGAGCAGACTGGCCCAGACCGGCTGAAACCGGGCCAAAAACCGGTTTTGACCGGCTCAAACCAGACTAGACCCTCTCAAACCGGTTTTGACCGAACTGAGCCGGTTTTGACTTGCTCAAACAAGACCATACGGGTTCAAACAGGTTTTGACTGCCTCAATCCGGTTTGGACCGGCTGAAACCGGTTTTGACCGGCTCAAACCACTCCAGACCGGGTAAAACCGGTTTTTACCGGCTTAAAGCGGTTTTGACCTGATTAGACCAGCTCAAACCAGACCAGACCAGTTCAATACGTTTTTGACCATCACAAACCGGTTTTGAACGGCTCAAAAACGGTTTTGACCGGCTCAAACCAAACCAGGCCGGCTGAAACCGGTTTTGACCGTCTAAAACCAGGTTTGACCGGACGAGACCGGATCAAACCGAATCAGACCGGCCCAGACTGCCTAAAACTGGGCCACAAACCGGTTTTGACCGGTTCAAACCAGGCCAGACCAGCTCAAACCGATTTTGATCGACCTGAGCCGGTTTTGACCGGCTCAAACAAGACCATACCGGTTCAAACCGGTTTTGACTGCCTCAATCCGGATTTGACCGGCTGAAACCGGTTTTGACCGGCTCAAACCACTCCAGACCGGGTAAAACCAGTTTTCACTGGCTCAAACCGGTTTTGATCCGATTAGACCGGATCAAACCGGACCAGACCGGCTCAGAGAGGCTCGAATCGGTTTTGACTGGCTTCAACCAGACCAAACCGGCTCAAATCAGACCAGACCGGCTCAAACCAGACCAGACCGGCTCAAACCGGTTTTGACCAGCTCAAACCAGACCAGACCGGCTCAAACCAGACCAGACCAGCTCAAACCGGTTTTGACCGGCTCAAACCGGTTTTGACCGGATGAAAGCGGTTTTGCCCGGATCAAACCGGACTCGACCGGCCCAGACCAGCTGAAACAAGATCAAATCGGAGCAGACTGGCCAAGACAGGCTGAAACCGGGCCACAAACCGGTTTTGACCGGCTCAAACCAGACCAGACCCTCTCAAACCGGTTTTGACCGGCCTGAGCCGGTTTAGACCGGCTCAAACCAGACCAGACAGGCTCAATCCGGATCAGAGCGGCTCAAACCGGTTTTGACCGGATGACAACGGATCAAACCGGACCAGACTGGCTCACACCGGATCAAACTGGTTCAGACAGTCCCAGAGCAGCTGAAACAGGATCAAACCAGATGAGAGCGGCAGAGACCAGCTAAAACCATGCCAGACCGGCTCAAACCGGTTTTGACCGTCTCAAACCAGAACAAACAGGTACAAACCGGTTTTGACTGGCTCAATCCGGTTTTGACCGGCTCAAACCGGTTTTGACCTGCTCAAACCACACCAGAACGGCTGAAACCGGATTTGACCGGCTAAAACCGGTTTTGTCCGGACGATACCAGATCAAACTGAATCAGACCGGCCCTGACCAGCTATAATCGGATCAAACCGGACCAGAACGGCCCAGACAACCTAAAACTGGGCCACAAATCGGATTTGACCGGTGCAAACCAGACCAGACCGGCTCAAAACGGTTTTGACCGACCTCAGCCGGTTTTGACCGGCGCAAACCAGACCAGAACGGTTCAAACCGATTTTGACTGCCTCAATTCGGTTTTGACCGGCTGAAACCGGTTTTGACCGGCTCAAACCATTCCAGTAGGGGTAAAACCGGTTTTCAGCGGCTTAAACCGGTATTGACCTGATTAGACCAGTTTAAACCAGACCAGACCGGTTCAATGCGGTTTTGACCGGCACAAACAGGTTTTCAACGGCTCGAACAGGTTTTGACCGGCTCAAACCACACCACACCGGCTGAAATCGGTTTTGACCGGATGAGACCGTATTCAAACGAAGCAGAGAGGTCAAGACCAGCTAAAATCGGATCCAACCGGACCAGACCGTCACAGACCGCCTAAAACTGGGCCACAAACCGGTTTTGACCGGTTCAAACCAGGCCAGACCGGCTCAAACCGATTTTGATCAACCTGAGCCAGTTTTGACCGGCTCAAACAAGACCATACCGGTTCAAACCGGTTTTGACTGCCTCAATCCGGATTTCACCGGCTGAAACCGGTTTTGACCGGCTCAAACCACTCCAGACCGGGTAAAACCGGTTTTCACTGGCTCAAACCGGTTTTGACCAGCTCAAACCAGACCAGACCGGCTCAAACCAGACCAGACCGTCTCAAACCGGTTTTGACCGGCTCAAACCGGTTTTGACCGGATGAAAGCGGTTTTGACCAGATCAAACCGGACTCGACCGGCCCAGACAAGCTGAAACAGGATCAAATCGGAGCAGACTGGCCCAGACCGGCTGAAACCGGGCCAAAAACCGGTTTTGACCGGCTCAAACCAGACCAGACCCTCTCAAACCGGTTCTGACCGAACTGAGCCGGTTTTGACTTGCTCAAACAAGACCATACGGGTTCAAACCGGTTTTGAGTGCCTCAATCCGGTTTGGAACGGCTGAAACCGGTTTTGACCGGCTCAAACCACTCCAGACCGGGTAAAACCGGTTTTTACCGGCTTAAAGCGGTTTTGACCTGATTAGACCAGCTCAAACCAGACCAGACCAGTTCAATACGTTTTTGACCATCACAAACCGGTTTTGAACGGCTCAAAAACGGTTTTGACCGGCTCAAACCAAACCAGGCCGGCTGAAACCGGTTTTGACTGTCTAAAACCGGGTTTGACCGGACGAGACCAGATCAAACCGAATCAGACCGGCCCAGACGGCCTAAAACTGGGCCACAAACCGGTTTTGACCCGTTCAAACCAGGCCAGACCGGCTCAAACCGATTTTCATCGACCTGAGCCGGTTTTGACCGGCTCAAACAAGACCATACCGGTTCAAACCGGTTTTGACTGCCTCAATCCGGATTTGACCGGCTGAAACCGGTTTTGACCGGCTCAAACCACTCCAGACCGGGTAAAACCGGTTTGTCACTGGCTCAAACCGGTTTTGATCCGATTAGACCGGATCAAACCGGACCAGACCGGCTCAGAGAGGCTCGAATCGGTTTTGACTGGCTTCAACCAGACCAAACCGGCTCAAATCAGACCAGACCGGCTCAAACCAGACCACACCGGCTCAAACCGGTTTTGACCAGCTCAAACCAGACCAGACCGGCTCAAACCAGACCAGACCAGCTCAAACCGGTTTTGACCGGCTCAAACCGGTTTTGACCGGATGAAAGCGGTTTTGCCCGGATCAAACCGGACTCGACCGGCCCAGACCAGCTGAAACAGGATCAAATCGGAGCAGCCTGGCCCAGACAGATTGAAACCGGGCCACAAACCGGTTTTGACCGGCTCAAACCAGACCAGACCCTCTCAAACCGGTTTTGACCGGCCTGAGCCGGTTTAGACCGGCTCAAACCAGACCAGACAGGCTCAATCCGGATCAGAGCGGCTCAAACCGGTTTTGACCGGATGACAATGGATCAAACCGGACCAGACTGGCTCACACCGGATCAAACTGGTTCAGGCAGTCCCAGAGCAGCTGAAACCGGATCAAACCAGACGAGAGCGGCACAGACCAGCTCAAACCGTGCCAGACCGGCTCAAACCGGTTTTTGACCGTCTCAAACCACAACAAACAGGTTCAAACCGGTTTTGACTGGCTCAATCCGGTTTTGACCGGCTCAAACCGGTTTTGACCAGCTCAAACCACTCCAGACCGGATAAAACGGGTTTTCAACGGCCCAAACCGGTTTTGACCTGATTAGACCGGGTCAAACCGGTTTTGACAGACTCAAACCGGTTTTGACCTGCTCAAACCACACCAGAACGGCTGAAACCGGATTTGACCGGCTAAAACCGGTTTTGTCCGGATGAAACCAGATCAAACTGAATCAGACCGGCCCTGACCAGCTATAATCGGATCAAACCGGATCAGAACGGCCCAGACCACCTAAAACTGGGCCACAAATCGGTTTTGACCGGTGCAAACCAGACCAGACCGGCTCAAACCGGTTTTGACCGACCTCAGCCGGTTCTGACCGGCGCAAACCAGACCAGACCGGTTCAAACCGATTTTGACTGCCTCAATCCGGTTTTGCCCGGCTGAAACCGGTTTTGACCGGCTCAAACCACTCCAGACGGGGTAAAACCGGTTTTCAGCGGCTTAAACCGGTTTTGACCTGATTAGACCAGTTTAAACCAGACCAGACCGGTTCAATGCGGTTTTGACCGGCACAAACCGGTTTTGAACGGCTCGAACAGGTTTTGACCGGCTCAAACCACACCACACCGGCTGAAATCGGTTTTGACCGGATGAGACCGTATTCAAACGAAGCAGAGAAGTCAAGACCAGCTAAAATCGGATCCAACCGGACCAGACCGTCACAGACCGCCTAAAACTGGGCCACAAACCGGTTTTGACCGGTTCAAACCAGGCCAGACCGGCTCAAACCGATTTTGATCGACCTGAGCTGGTTGTGACCGGCTCAAACAAGACCATACCGGTTCAAACCGGTTTTGACTGCCTCAATCCGGATTTCACCGGCTGAAACCGGTTTTGACCGGCTCAAACCACTCCAGACCGGGTAAAAACCGGTTTTCACTGGCTCAAACCGGTTTTGACCAGCTCAAACCAGACCAGACCGGCTCAAACCAGACCAGACCGGCTCAAACCGGTTTTGACCGGCTCAAACCGGTTTTGACCGGATGAAAGCGGTTTTGACCGGATCAAACCGGACTCGACCGTCCCAGACAAGCTGAAACAGGATCAAATCGGAGCAGACTGGCCCAGACCGGCTGAAACCGGGCCAAAAACCGGTTTTGACCGGCTCAAACCAGACTAGACCCTCTCAAACCGGTTTTGACCGAACTGAGCCGGTTTTGACTTGCTCAAACAAGACCATACGGGTTCAAACAGGTTTTGACTGCCTCAATCCGGTTTGGACCGGCTGAAACCGGTTTTGACCGGCTCAAACCACTCCAGACCGGGTAAAACCGGTTTTTACCGGCTTAAAGCGGTTTTGACCTGATTAGACCAGCTCAAACCAGACCAGACCAGTTCAATACGTTTTTGACCATCACAAACCGGTTTTGAACGGCTCAAAAACGGTTTTGACCGGCTCAAACCAAACCAGGCCGGCTGAAACCGGTTTTGACCGTCTAAAACCAGGTTTGACCGGACGAGACCGGATCAAACCGAATCAGACCGGCCCAGACTGCCTAAAACTGGGCCACAAACCGGTTTTGACCGGTTCAAACCAGGCCAGACCAGCTCAAACCGATTTTGATCGACCTGAGCCGGTTTTGACCGGCTCAAACAAGACCATACCGGTTCAAACCGGTTTTGACTGCCTCAATCCGGATTTGACCAGCTGAAACCGGTTTTGACCGGCTCAAACCACTCCAGACCGGGTAAAACCAGTTTTCACTGGCTCAAACCGGTTTTGATCCGATTAGACCGGATCAAACCGGACCAGACCGGCTCAGAGAGGCTCGAATCGGTTTTGACTGGCTTCAACCAGACCAAACCGGCTCAAATCAGACCAGACCGGCTCAAACCAGACCAGACCGGCTCAAACCGGTTTTGACCAGCTCAAACCAGACCAGACCGGCTCAAACCAGACCAGACCAGCTCAAACCGGTTTTGACCGGCTCAAACCGGTTTTGACCGGATGAAAGCGGTTTTGCCCGGATCAAACTGGACTCGACCGGCCCAGACCAGCTGAAACAAGATCAAATCGGAGCAGACTGGCCAAGACAGGCTGAAACCGGGCCACAAACCGGTTTTGACCGGCTCAAACCAGACCAGACCCTCTCAAACCGGTTTTGACCGGCCTGAGCCGGTTTAGACCGGCTCAAACCAGACCAGACAGGCTCAATCCGGATCAGAGCGGCTCAAACCGGTTTTGACCGGATGACAACGGATCAAACCGGACCAGACTGGCTCACACCGGATCAAACTGGTTCAGACAGTCCCAGAGCAGCTGAAACAGGATCAAACCAGATGAGAGCGGCAGAGACCAGCTAAAACCATGCCAGACCGGCTCAAACCGGTTTTGACCGTCTCAAACCAGAACAAACAGGTACAAACCGGTTTTGACTGGCTCAATCCGGTTTTGACCGGCTCAAACCGGTTTTGACCTGCTCAAACCACACCAGAACGGCTGAAACCGGATTTGACCGGCTAAAACCGGTTTTGTCCGGACGATACCAGATCAAACTGAATCAGACCGGCCCTGACCAGCTATAATCGGATCAAACCGGACCAGAACGGCCCAGACAACCTAAAACTGGGCCACAAATCGGATTTGACCGGTGCAAACCAGACCAGACCGGCTCAAAACGGTTTTGACCGACCTCAGCCGGTTTTGACCGGCGCAAACCAGACCAGAACGGTTCAAACCGATTTTGACTGCCTCAATTCGGTTTTGACCGGCTGAAACCGGTTTTGACCGGCTCAAACCATTCCAGTAGGGGTAAAACCGGTTTTCAGCGGCTTAAACCGGTATTGACCTGATTAGACCAGTTTAAACCAGACCAGACCGGTTCAATGCGGTTTTGACCGGCACAAACAGGTTTTCAACGGCTCGAACAGGTTTTGACCGGCTCAAACCACACCACACCGGCTGAAATCGGTTTTGACCGGATGAGACCGTATTCAAACGAAGCAGAGAGGTCAAGACCAGCTAAAATCGGATCCAACCGGACCAGACCGTCACAGACCGCCTAAAACTGGGCCACAAACCGGTTTTGACCGGTTCAAACCAGGCCAGACCGGCTCAAACCGATTTTGATCAACCTGAGCCAGTTTTGACCGGCTCAAACAAGACCATACCGGTTCAAACCGGTTTTGACTGCCTCAATCCGGATTTCACCGGCTGAAACCGGTTTTGACCGGCTCAAACCACTCCAGACCGGGTAAAACCGGTTTTCACTGGCTCAAACCGGTTTTGACCAGCTCAAACCAGACCAGACCGGCTCAAACCAGACCAGACCGTCTCAAACCGGTTTTGACCGGCTCAAACCGGTTTTGACCGGATGAAAGCGGTTTTGACCAGATCAAACCGGACTCGACCGGCCCAGACAAGCTGAAACAGGATCAAATCGGAGCAGACTGGCCCAGACCGGCTGAAACCGGGCCAAAAACCGGTTTTGACCGGCTCAAACCAGACCAGACCCTCTCAAACCGGTTCTGACCGAACTGAGCCGGTTTTGACTTGCTCAAACAAGACCATACGGGTTCAAACCGGTTTTGAGTGCCTCAATCCGGTTTGGAACGGCTGAAACCGGTTTGACCGGCTCAAACCACTCAGACCGGGGTAAAACCGGTTTTTACCGGCTTAAAGCGGTTTTGACCTGATTAGACCAGCTCAAACCAGACCAGACCAGTTCAATACGTTTTTGACCATCACAAACCGGTTTTGAACGGCCTCAAAAACGGTTTTGACCGGCTCAAACCAAACCAGGCCGGCTGAAACCGGTTTTGACTGTCTAAAACCGGGTTTGACCGGACGAGACCAGATCAAACCGAATCAGACCGGCCCAGACGGCCTAAAACTGGGCCACAAACCGGTTTTGACCCGTTCAAACCAGGCCAGACCGGGCTCAAACCGATTTTCATCGACCTGAGCCGGTTTTGACCGGCTCAAACAAGACCATACCGGTTCAAACCGGTTTTGACTGCCTCAATCCGGATTTGACCGGCTGAAACCGGTTTTGACCGGCTCAAACCACTCCAGACCGGGTAAAAACCGGTTTGTCACTGGCTCAAACCGGTTTTGATCCGATTAGACCGGATCAAACCGGACCAGACCGGCTCAGAGAGGCTCGAATCGGTTTTGACTGGCTTCAACCAGACCAAACCGGCTCAAATCAGACCAGACCGGCTCAAACCAGACCACACCGGCTCAAACCGGTTTTGACCAGCTCAAACCAGACCAGACCGGCTCAAACCAGACCAGACCAGCTCAAACCGGTTTTGACCGGCTCAAACCGGTTTTGACCGGATGAAAGCGGTTTTGCCCGGATCAAACCGGACTCGACCGGCCCAGACCAGCTGAAACAGGATCAAATCGGAGCAGCCTGGCCCAGACAGATTGAAACCGGGCCACAAACCGGTTTTGACCGGCTCAAACCAGACCAGACCCTCTCAAACCGGTTTTGACCGGCCTGAGCCGGTTTAGACCGGCTCAAACCAGACCAGACAGGCTCAATCCGGATCAGAGCGGCTCAAACTGGTTTTGACCGGATGACAATGGATCAAACCGGACCAGACTGGCTCACACCGGATCAAACTGGTTCAGGCAGTCCCAGAGCAGCTGAAACCGGATCAAACCAGACGAGAGCGGCACAGACCAGCTCAAACCGTGCCAGACCGGCTCAAACCGGTTTTGACCGTCTCAAACCACAACAAACAGGTTCAAACCGGTTTTGACTGGCTCAATCCGGTTTTGACCGGCTCAAACCGGTTTTGACCAGCTCAAACCACTCCAGACCGGATAAAACGGGTTTTCAACGGCCCAAACCGGTTTTGACCTGATTAGACCGGGTCAAACCGGTTTTGACAGACTCAAACCGGTTTTGACCTGCTCAAACCACACCAGAACGGCTGAAACCGGATTTGACCGGCTAAAACCGGTTTTTGTCCGGATGAAACCAGATCAAACTGAATCAGACCGGCCCTGACCAGCTATAATCGGATCAAACCGGATCAGAACGGCCCAGACCACCTAAAACTGGGCCACAAATCGGTTTTGACCGGTTGCAAACCAGACCAGACCGGCTCAAACCGGTTTTGACCGACCTCAGCCGGTTCTGACCGGCGCAAACCAGACCAGACCGGTTTCAAACCGATTTTGACTGCCTCAATCCGGTTTTGCCCGGCTGAAACCGGTTTTGACCGGCTCAAACCACTCCAGACGGGGTAAAACCGGTTTTCAGCGGCTTAAACCGGTTTTGACCTGATTAGACCAGTTTTAAACCAGACCAGACCGGTTCAATGCGGTTTTGACCGGCACAAACCGGTTTTGAACGGCTCGAACAGGTTTTGACCGCTCAAACCACACCACACCGGCTGAAATCGGTTTTGACCGGATGAGACCGTATTCAAACGAAGCAGAGAAGTCAAGACCAGCTAAAATCGGATCCAACCGGACCAGACCGTCACAGACCGCCTAAAACTGGGCCACAAACCGGTTTTGACCGGTTCAAACCAGGCCAGACCGGCTCAAACCGATTTTGATCAACCTGAGCTGGTTGTGACCGGCTCAAACAAGACCATACCGGTTCAAACCGGTTTTGACTGCCTCAATCCGGATTTCACCGGCTGAAACCGGTTTTGACCGGCTCAAACCACTCCAGACCGGGGTAAAACGGTTTTCACTGGCTCAAACCGGTTTTGACCAGCTCAAACCAGACCAGACCGGCTCAAACCAGACCAGACCGGCTCAAACCGGTTTTGACCGGCTCAAACCGGTTTTGACCGGATGAAAGCGGTTTTGACCGGATCAAACCGGACTCGACCGTCCCAGACAAGCTGAAACAGGATCAAATCGGAGCAGACTGGCCCAGACCGGCTGAAACCGGGCCAAAAACCGGTTTTGACCGGCTCAAACCAGACTAGACCCTCTCAAACCGGTTTTGACCGAACTGAGCCGGTTTTGACTTGCTCAAACAAGACCATACGGGTTCAAACAGGTTTTGACTGCCTCAATCCGGTTTGGACCGGCTGAAACCGGTTTTGACCGGCTCAAACCACTCCAGACCGGGTAAAACCGGTTTTTACCGGCTCTTAAAGCGGTTTTGACCTGATTAGACCAGCTCAAACCAGACCAGACCAGTTCAATACGTTTTTGACCATCACA
>NW_027327339.1:0-2500 GCF_047675955.1 Chlorocebus sabaeus
ACTCCTTGGTCCGTGTTTCAAGACGGGTCGGGTGGGTAGCCGACATCGCCGCCGACCCCGTGCGCTCGCTCCGCCGTCCCCCTCTTCGAGGGACGCGCGCGTGGCCCCGAGAGAACCCCCCCGGGCCCGACGGCGCGACCCGCCCGGGGCGCACTGGGGACAGTCCGCCCCGCCCCCACCCGCGCGGGCCCCCGTCGCCGGGGGTGCGGGGAGGGGGTGGGAGAGCGGTCGCGCCGTGGGAGGGGTGGCCCGGCCCCCCACGAGGAACGCCGGCGCGCCCCCGCGGGGGGGACCCCCTCGCGGGGGGCCCCCGCGGGGGTGGGCGCCGGGAGGGGGGAGAGCGCGGCGACGGGTCTCGCTCCCTCGGCCCCGGGATTCGGCGAGTGCTGCTGCCGGGGGGCTGTAACACTCGGGGGGTGGTCCCGCCGCCACCGCCGCCGCCGCCCCGACCCGCGCCCTCCCGGGGGAGGACGCGGGCGGGGGGAAGACGGGGCGGGACGGGGCCCCCCGAGCCACCTTCCCCGCCGGGCCTTCCCAGCCGTCCCGGAGCCGGTCGCGGCGCACCGCCGCGGTGGAAATGCGCCCGGCGGCGGCCGGTCGCCGGTCGGGGGACGGTCCCCCGCCGACCCCACCCCCGGCCCCGCCCGCCCACCCCCGCACCCGCCGGAGCCCGCCCCCTCCGGGGAGGAGGAGGAGGGGCGGCGGGGGAGGGAGGGCGGGTGGAGGGGTCGGGAGGAACGGGGGGCGGGAAAGATCCGCCGGGCCGCCGACACGGCCGGACCCGCCGCCGGGTTGAATCCTCCGGGCGGACTGCGCGGACCCCACCCGTTTACCTCTTAACGGTTTCACGCCCTCTTGAACTCTCTCTTCAAAGTTCTTTTCAACTTTCCCTTACGGTACTTGTTGACTATCGGTCTCGTGCCGGTATTTAGCCTTAGATGGAGTTTACCACCCGCTTTGGGCTGCATTCCCAAGCAACCCGACTCCGGGAAGACCCGGGCCCGGCGCGCCGGGGGCCGCTACCGGCCTCACACCGTCCACGGGCTGGGCCTCGATCAGAAGGACTTGGGCCCCCCACGAGCGGCGCCGGGGAGAGGGTCTTCCGTACGCCACATTTCCCGCGCCCCACCGCGGGGCGGGGATTCGGCGCTGGGCTCTTCCCTGTTCACTCGCCGTTACTGAGGGAATCCTGGTTAGTTTCTTTTCCTCCGCTGACTAATATGCTTAAATTCAGCGGGTCGCCACGTCTGATCTGAGGTCGCGTCTCGGAGGGCGGGAGGCGCACACGGGCGGGGGTGGGCGGGCGGGCTGCCGGACGGACGGAACCGCTCGCCAGCCCGCCCTCCCGCCCGCCCGGACGCTCCGTCGGGAGACGGGCCCGGCGAGGGGAGAAGACGAGCGAGAGAGAGCCGCGGCCGACGGCGCCCCCCGCCGCCCCGCCGGGGAGGCGGGGGCGACGGGAGGGAGGGGCACGCACCGGGGGCGGGACGGACACCGCGCGCACCACCGCCGCCGACCCGTTCCCCCCCCGCGGAGGTGGGGGGACGAGCCCGAGGAGGCGGCGGCCGGCGGCGGCAGCGGCGGCGGCGGCGCCCGCCCCGCCCCGACGCGGAAGCTCGGGACGGGGCCCCGGCGCGGCACCACGCGGCCGCGCACCGGAGGCGGGCGCGCGACGGCGGACGACGCCACGGCGTCCCGCGGGTCACCGCCGGGGGCACGCAAACCCCGGGAACGCGGCCGCGAGCGCGGCCGGGCGGGCCGCGGGGCGGGCTTCCGGCCCCTGACGCGCAGAGCGAGCGGGGAGGACGGGACGGTGGTGGCGCGGAGCGGCGGCGGGGAGGTGGGGCGCGGGAGCGGCGGTCGGCCGGACGCCGGGCCGCCACCAGGGGCGGGCGGCGAACCGCGGCGACCGGGACGCGCTCCCCCGACCCCTGTTCTCCCCGCGCAACCCCTCCGACCTCGCCTCTCCTCCCCCCCCACGACAACACACGCCCCCACCGCCGACGACGCGCGACGGCGGCGGCGCGGGACCTTCCACCCGGCCCGGGCCGACGAACCCCGCACCCCGAGCCGCGTGCGGCGCGAGGGAGCCCCCCGAAGGGAGGAACCCGGGCCGCGGCGGCGACGGCCGCGGCCGCAGGAGCTCGGCCCGAGCCGGCTCTCTCTTCCCTCTCCCTCTTCGCGGGCGGCGGCGCCGCCCTTCCTTCTCCGTTCTCCCAGCCGGGCCCCCCTGCCCCCCACCACCCGACGCGTGACCACGCAGGGACCGCGGGGGGAGGGGGCAGGTGCGGGCGCGGCGGAAGGGGAGGGCGGACGTCGCCGGGTCTGCGCTTGGGGGGACGGAGGGCCCCGGCGGGCCCTGCGAGGCGACCCCCAGCCGCGCACCCCGAGGAGCCCGGAGGCACCCCCGGGGGCGATTGATCGGCAAGCGACGCTCAGACAGGCGTAGCCCCGGGAGGAACCCGGGGCCGCAAGTGCGTTCGAAGTGTCGATGATCAAT
>NW_027327339.1:7500-15172 GCF_047675955.1 Chlorocebus sabaeus
CCACCGCGGGGTCCGGCGGAACCCTCACCGTTTCCCCAGCCTCATCCCGTCGAGGGGGGAGCAGCGGGGGAGGGCTCTCTGCAAGCGAGTCGCTACGGCAGCGCTACCACAACGCAGAGAGAGGCGGCAGGCCGGGGGATCCGGTACCCCAAGGCACGCCTCTCGGATCGCTAGAGAAGGCTTTCTCACCGAGGGTGGGTCACACTCCCCACCCGCCAGTCGCCCCTCGTCGGGCCCACAGAGGCGCTCGGGGACACCTGGGGAAGGGAGGGGGCGTGTGGCGCGAGGAGAAGAAACCTGCGGCAACCTCGAGCGTTCGCGGTCAGGGCAGGGGCCCGGCTGGCGCGCGTGCGCACAGCCCCCAAAGGCCCCCCCGCCGTCCACCCACCTCCTTTCTGCGAGGTAAAGCACCTCCAGTGAACCCACACACGACCCGTCGGAGGCAGAACGGCAGCCCCTCGGCGGCCGGCCGGCGCACGCGTGGCCGGCCCGAGCCCACCGCGACCGCTCACACGGCCCGCGCTCACCCGCCAGAGGGGAGGCACGGGACGTGCGCTCGCCGGACCAGGCGGCGCCCTTCCCCGCGTGGGGAGGGGCGCGTCTCACTCGACCGCCTCGGCCCACACCCAACGAACTCCCTCAGGACCCAACGCGCCGGCACCGTGGCGGCGACCGGAGGAGGGGGCGCTGGGGGTGGGAGCGACACACCACCGCTCGGCCTCGGGCACCTGAGGGACAACCCGGAGCGCTCCAGGAGCACCGCAAAGACCCAGGCAGAGCCAGCGCTCGTGCAACGCCCGAGAGGGCAGCACGACGGGCCGGCGGGACAGCACCCCCACCGCCGCGGAGGGGGGCGGCCCCGCAAGGCGACAACCACAAGAGGCGAAAGCGAGGGGTGCCTGCTGCGTCAGAGGACCCCGCCGACCCCCGCCGAACGCCACGAGGCAGACGGCGGGGGCGGGACAGCAAGGTCAGGCCGGGCTCCGCACCCCAGCGCCTCCCAACGCACCGCTCACAGGCGGGGACGAGAGACAGGGGGCCCCCGCGGGCGGGACGAGAAGAACGGGTCCCATTCACCATGAATGGCCGCCCCTCGCCCGCCGCGGCTCGGTCCCGGCCCGGGAGAGCACGACATCACCACATCAATCAGGGAAAGCAACCCCGGAGCGGGGTCGGTCGGTCAGTCAGTCAGTCAGCCACAGCCTCCCCGGAGGCCAGCGAGCAGATCAACCTGACCACCCCCAGCTCCGGGAAAGGGGCGGCAGACAACCCGGCAGAGACGAGGAACGCCTGACACGCACGGCACGGAGCCAGCGGGAGTGGGGTTGTCACGGCCGCCCCAGGTGCCCACAGCAGGGAGCGCGCAGCGGCAGGGTAAGCCCGCGCCGCCTTCCCCGCCGCCCCCGGGTGGGTCAGAGACCCGGACCCAAGGCGGCACCGGGAGTCGGGACGCTCAGACGCACGAGAGACCAGGCACACACGGGCCCCAGCAGGCGGCTCCAGCACGAGCAGGGCCGGCTAGCCGGGTCACCGGGAGGCCCAGAGGCCCACCACGCATCCAGAGGCCCGACCTCTCCAGCGACAAGTCGCCAGAGGACAGCGTGTCAGCAATAACCCGGTGGCCCAAAATGCCGGCTCGGAGTGAAAGATATACCTCCCCAGGGGACAGGAGGTCGAGCCACCGACCACGCCGCCGGCCCAGGGAACCCGCGACACGGACATCTGTCCCCAAAATCGCCACCATCGCAGCCAGACACGGAGCACCCAGGGCCCTCTGGTCGACCCCAGGACACACGCCGGAGCAGCGCCGGGCCAGGGACGTCCTCCCGGCCACCCGTGCCACGCAGGGGCCGGCCCGTGTCTCCAGAGCGAGACTCGGAAGCGTTTTCGGCCGTCCTCTCGTACGACCGGGACACACGAGGGACCGAAGGCCGGCCAAGTGTGACCCCTCGGGCCGCACGCGCGCTCAGGGAGCGCTCTCCGACTCCCCACGGGGACTTGAAAACAAAAGGTCACGGCAGAGGGGCGGCGGCCGGGCCCGGGGACCGCTCCCCGGCACCCGGGGGACGAGGCAGGACGGTCCCCGGCTCCCCACGGGGACTTGGGGAAAAAAATTCGGCCGCTGCCTCAGACGGCCAGGATGCGCGCGGGCCCGCGACCGGGCCGGGAAGGGTGTCCCCAGCCTCCCGCCCCAAGCCCGGTGGGTCCCCGCGGGTCGCGGGTCAGGCCTCGGGAGCTGAGCTGCGGCGTGCTGGTCGACCAACCCCGGCAGCCCCCACACCCGGCTCAGGCCCGAAAGCGCAGCGACAACCTCTCCCCACATAAGCCTGCACGCCCGAGCTCTGACTCACAAGCGACGCGCCAGAGCTCTGGCGCGACCGGGACAGCCCGGCTGACGACCGCGGTGTTTCCGGAGCTCTGCCTAGCTCACAGCGGGGACGGTCCCCTCCCTCGGCAGCTGCCACCGCAGCTCCGGAAGCCAAGGGAACGATATAAAAGCGGCCGCCAGATGGAGTCCGACAACCGTCGCGAACGTCACCAAGACAGATCCGGATGGCAGGCCGGCCCGCCGACCGCGAAACCGAAACCGTGAGTCGAGAAACGCTATCCCGAGGCCGAAAACGCAGCCCCTCTACCCCAACCCCACAGAAACGGTCCCCAAAGCCTGTCTCTGCATCGACCGCGACAGAGTCAGAAGACAACCCACGGCGTGTGGATGTTCGGAGAGGCATCTCGGAGGGAGAAACAGCAAGCAAGGACTCGGTCGCGGGCCGTTGAGGACACAGGGAGACACAGATTGCGTAGGCTCTTCCTGAATCCAGACAGAGACGGAGGGAGGGAGGGAGGGAGGGAGGCAGGGAGGGAGGGAGGGAATGGAGAGAAGAGACAGATGGTGAAAGGAAGGGAGGGAGGGAAGGGAGCAGGGAGAGAGGGAGGAAGGAAAAGGGAGAGAAAAGGGAGACAACGTGGAAAATGAAGATGATGAAACGTCACTTTTCAAAGGTTACATTTTTACAGGAGAGATGGAAAGGAAAGAAACCTGAAACAGAGAGAAAGAATGAGGAAAGAAGGGAAAAAGAAACAGAGGAAACAGAAAAGAAGGACAGAAACGGAATAAAAGAAATAAAGAAAGCACGGAAGAGAAACGAACAAGAGAGAAAGGGAGGGAGGCAGGGAGGGAGGGAGGGAGGAAAACATAGAGAAGGAGACAGAGAAAGAAAGAAGGGAAGAAAAACACAAAGGAGAGAAAGAAAGAAAAGACAAATAACAGCATAAATATTTGCATTTTTAGCTAAATATGAGATATAAAAATACATCAAAACAGATGAAAATATTTGTCTTGATCGAGACCATCCCGGCTAACATGGTGAAACCCCGTCTCTACTGAAAAATACAAAAAACAAACTAGCCGGGCGAGGTGGCGGGTGCCTGTAGTCCCAGCTACTTGGGAGGCTGAGGCAGGAGAATGGCGTGAAGCCGGGAGGCGGAGCTTGCAGTGAGTTGAGATCCGGCCACTGCACTTCAGCCTGAGCGACAGAGCGAGACTCCGTCTCAAAAAAAAAAAAAAAAAAAAAAGAGAATAAATAAATAAATACATACATACATACATACATACATAAAAAAAGAAAGAAAGAAAGAAAATATTTGTACTTATACACATGAATGAATAGATGAAAATAAATACATAAAAAATAAAATAACATGAGCAAACAGGCCAGGCACGGTGGCTGACGCCTGTGATCCCAGCACTTTCAGAGGCTGGGAGAGAGAGAGAGAGAGAAAATGAAGGAAAGAAAGGAAGAAAGGAAGAAAGAAAGAAAGGAAGGAAGGAAGGAAGGAAGGAAGGAAGGAAGGAAGGAAGGCAGGAAGGCAGGCAGACAAAGAAAGAGAGAGAGAAAGAAAGAGAAAAAGAGAAAGAGAGAAAGAAGGAAAGAAAGAGAGAAAGAAAGAAAGAAGAAAGAGAGAGAGAGGGAGAAAAACAGCCAGAAAGAAAGACGAGAGAAGAAAGAAAAAAAGAAGACAGAGGAAAGACAGACAGGAAGAAAGGCAAAGCAAGAAAGCAAGAAAACAAGACAGCAAGAAAGCGTGACAGAAAGATAGAAAGAGACAGAAAGAAAAAGCGAGAAAGCAACAAAGAAAGAGAGGGGGGGAGTGGGAGAGGCGAATCTCTCTGCTTTCACTACATGCGGGGAGAATCAGGAAAGCCCCCACTAAACAACAAGGCCGGAAGTGGAGCTGCCATCTGTGAAATCCGAGCAGAAGAGTCCACACGGGTTAAAGACACGAAGAAAGACAGGGAAACAACTGCTCAAAGAGAAGAACAATCTGGCCCAGCCAGGGCCTGTCTCCTGAAGTTGTCTGGGCAACGAGGAGGGAGTGGGACGGAGGGAGGGAGGGCCTCCGAGGCTCGTGTCAAACAATAAACGAGAATAACATAAAAGGAAGTTAAAAAAAAAATTACGCATCATTCGTAGCATCACTGACGCCTCGAAAGGCGAGAGGCATATGTTTATGTCACTGTGGGACTGTTGTCTTTTTTCTTTCCTTTTTTTTTTCTTCCCTCTCTTCCCGGAAACTCACTTTTTAATTATTTCCTTTTCCTTTTCCTTTTCAGTTTTATTTTTTATTTTACTTTCATTTTTATTCGTTTATGTATTAATTTATTAGTAGTAGTAGTATTTTTTGGAGAGGTTGTCTCGCTCTCTCGCCCAGGCTGGTGTACAGCGGCGCGATCTCGGCTCACTGCAACCTCCGCCTCCCAGGTTCAAGCGATTCTCCTGCCTCAGCTCGGCCTCCCGAGTAGCTGAGATTACAGACGCGCACGACCATGCCCGGCTAATTTTTGGTCTTTTGACTGGAGACGGACGGGGTTTCACCATACTGGCCCTGCTGATCTGACCACCTCGTGATCCAGCGATCCACCGCCCCCGGCGTCCCAAAGCGCTGGGATGACAGGCTTGAGCCACCGCGCCGGGCCGAGTTATTCATTTTATTTTCTTCCTAATTTTTAATTGTATGTATGTATGTATGTATGTATGCATGTATCCATCCTTTCTTATTTTTTGAGACGGACAGAGAGACACAGTGAGAAACAGACAGAGAGAGAGAGAGAGAGAGAGAGGGAGAGAGAGAGAGAGAGGGAGAGAGAGAGTGAGAGACCTCCCCTTGGGCCTCAATGGTCTTTGCAATGTCCTTTCTTCAGAGATTCTGCAAACACAGTGTTTCCAACATTTTGAATCCAAAGAAAAGTTTAACTCTGTAACATGTATCCACAGATCACTAATCAGTCCCGATGATAGTTTATTTCTGGTTTTTCTCTGGGGAGTGTCGGTTTTTCTCCACAGGTTTCAAGGGGCTCCCAAAGTCCCTTCGCCGATTCCCTTAAGAAGAATATTTCCAAACCGACGTATCAAAAGAACGCTTTCACTTTGTGAGAGGAATCCCCACATTACAAAACCGTTTCACACATAGGCTCTCTTCAGTTTTTATCTGGGGATAATCTGTTTTTCACCCTAGGCCTCAATTGCAGCCCACATTATTTTCACAGATTCTACTAAAAGAGTGCTTCCAATCCGCTGAGTCCAAATACAGTTGTACCTCTGTGCGAGGAATCCACACACAAAGCAGTTTCTCAGGTAGCTTCCTTCTAGCTGTTATCAGGAAATATGTGCTTTTCCACCATTGGCCTCAAAGGAGTCCCAAATATCCTTTTGCAGATTCTACCACAGAAGTGTTTCCAACCTGCTGAACCGAAACACGGGTTTAACTCTGTGAGATGAATCCACATCTCACAAAGCCAATTCACAGATAGCTTCTTTCTACTGCTTCTCTGGGGATATTTGATTTTTCAACATAGGCCTCCATGGGCTCCCAAATATGCCTTGGCAAATTCTAGAGAAAGCGTGTTTCCAACACGTGAATCAAAAGAAAGGTTTAACTCTGTGAGATGCATCCAGTCACGCAAAGCAGTTTCACAGATCGTTTCGCTTCTTCATGGCTTTTCTCGGGGGGACAATCTGGTTTGGACAACCGGAATTAATGGGCTTGGAAATGTCTTCCCACACACTCAACAAAAAGAGCATTTCCAACCTGCTGACTCACACACACACACACAAACAAACAAAGAATACGTTCTGCGCTGGCAGATAAATCCAGACATCACGAAGCAGATTCAATGAAATATTCTCTCTGGTCTTTGTCTGGGGATATTCAGTTTGTCACCATAGGCCTCAAGGGCTCCCACACGTCCCTTTGGAATCTCTACAAAGAGAGCGTCTCCAACCCGCCTAATCAAAAGAAAGGTGTAACTCTTTAGGATGAGTCCACACATCGCAAAGCAGTTTCTCAAATACATTCTTTCTCATTTTTATCTGGGAATATTTGGTTATTCGCCATAGGCCTAAAGGGGCTCCCAAAAATCCGTTCAGAGAGACTGCCAAAAAAAAGTGTTTCTAACATGATGAATCAAAAGAATGGTTTATCGCTGAGAGATCAATCTGCGCATCACGAATCAATTTGACAGATAGCGTCTTTCTTGTTTCAATCTGTGGATATTCTGTTTTTCAACGTAGGCCTCAATGGGTTTCCAAATGTCCCTTCACAGATTCTACAGAAAGCGTGTTTCCAACCTCCTGGTTCAACAGATGTATCCGTTCGAGGTGAATCCACACGTCAAGAAGCAGTTTCACCAGTAGCATTTTTTCTCGTTTTCATCTGGGGATGTTCAGTGTCACCATAAGCCACAAAGGGCTCCCAAATGTCCCTTTGAAGATTCTGCCAAAAAACTGCTTCCAATCGGCCGCGTGCAGTGGCTCACGCCTGTCATCCCAGCATTTTGGGAGGCAGAGGTGGGTGGATCACCTGAGGTCAGGAGTTCAAGACCAGCCTGGCCAAAACGATGAAACCCCATCTCTACCAAGAATACAAAAAATTAGCCGGGCCTGGTAGCGGGTGCCTGTAACCCCAACTACTTGGGAGGCTGAGGCAGGAGAATCCCTTCAACTGGGAGGCAGAGGTTGCAGCGAGCCGAGATGGTGTCACTGCACTCCAGCCTGGGGGACAGAGTGAGACTCTGTCAAAACACACACACACACACACACACACACACACACACACACACACACACACCCAAAATGCTTCCAATCTGCTGAATCAACAGAAAGATGTAACTCTGTCAGAGGAATCTACACATCGCAAAGCAGTTTTGCAGATAGCTTCTTGTTAGTTTTTATCTACCGATTTTCTGTTTTTCACCCTAGGCCTCAAACAGCTCCCAAATGCCCTTTTGTAGATTCTACAAAAGGGGCGCTTCCAACCTGGTATATCAAAAGAAAGGTTTCACTCTGTGAGATGAATCCACACACCACAAAGCAGTTTCAGAGACAGCTTCTTTCTAGTTTTCATTTGGGGATATTCGGTTTTTCACAGTAGGCCTCAATGGGCTCCCAAAGGTATATTCGCGGATTCTACAGAAAGACTGCTTCAAACCTCCTAAATCAAAAATTTGTTGTAATTCTGTGGCATGAATCCACACATCACAAAGCAGTATCATAGAGAGCTGCTTTATTATTTCTGGGGTGGGGATGTTCGCTTTCTCACAATAGGCCCCAATGGGCTCCCAAATGTCCATGCTGCTTCCAAACTGCTGAATCCAAAGGCAGTTTTAACTCTG
>NW_027327340.1:0-15170 GCF_047675955.1 Chlorocebus sabaeus
AAACAAAAAACAAAGTCGATTTGGGCCTACTGGGGTGGAGTGGCCCGGGAGTGGCAATGGGGTGGGGAAATGAGAGGGAGGGGAGCCTGTGTCGGTGCTGGAAGTTGCTTTTTGGATTCCCTCCGCCCGAGCACAATGAGCATCTAGGGTGGGAGTCCTCCCGGCAGCCCTCTGGTCTCCTAGCCCGCCAGTACCCTGGCACCCCTGCAGACCCGGTCTCCCAGCCCGCCAGGACCCCGGCACCCCTGCAGACCCGGTCTCCCAGCCCGCCAGGACCCCGGCACCCCTGCAGACCCGGTCTCCCAGCCCGCCAGGACCCCGGCACCCCTGCAGACCCGGTCTCCCAGCCCGCCAGGACCCCGGCACCCCTGCAGACCCGGTCTCCCAGCCCGCCAGGACCCCGGCACCCCTGCAGACCCGGCTGCTGCTCCTGTGCTCCCCCTTCTCTTCTGGGCTCTTCCTCCCGTCTGGACCTGCTGCCTCCCAGAACTGAGAAAGCCACAAAGACCCTGGGCTGGAGTCAGGCTCTCCGTCCCTGTAACGTCCTCCCAGGCTGCCTGGGACTTTGGCTCAACCCCTCCTCAGCCAAGGACACCCAGGGCCTCAGGTGAGGCGTCAAGGATGCAGGTCGCGGGGCGGCTGGAGAAGACCACTGAGGAAAAGATTTTCCCCAAATATCTGATGTGGGTGTCTGTAGGACTCTGCACTGGATTCAGGCAGCTAATAACGGAGCTCCTCTTCCAGAGGGCCTTCCAGAGCCATCCTCGCACCCCTGGGGCTGCCCCCTGCAGGCCCCGCCAAGCTCCTTCGAGATTCCTCCTTCTCAGAGCAAACATGTCAGTCAAAGACGTCAGCCCGTCTCAGAATGCCCCTCCAGCCTTAAAATAAGAAACAGACCCAACGCTGGGCTCTCAGGCCCTAGGGCCCCGGTGGCCTCCTGTCCCACCTCCCACTCCCCTCCCTTGCCTGTCCCTCTGGTCTTCCTCCTCGTTCTTCTTCACTCCACAGCAGGGGCTGCGGCCTTTAAGTTCCAACGCCAGGTCTTAGGACCATGTGTGGCTCTGAGCAGCCACCCAGGAGCTCTGCCTGCTGGACACGAACGCCTGGGCCTAAGCAGTGCCCCACGCCATGGGGCAACAGCATCACAGGACATTCGGACATGTCCTGGGCCCCAAACCTCCCTCAAGCAGGTGACTAAGGGCTCTTGGCAGAAATGAAGAGTGAAGGGCTGGGGTGGAGGTAGGAGGCAGAGGCGGGTGATGGCACCTGGAGAAGGGCTGGAGCCTGAGAGGAGAAGGTGAGAAGGTTCTTGGGAGGCAGGAGGGACCAAGGGGCCCTCACGGTGGGCACACAGTGTAGCCTGGTGTGACTCCTCCCTCCCTGCTCACTGGCTGTTTCCATCCACGCAGCCTGGAGTGAGTGGTGCTCTGGGTGTGAGAAGGTGGCTGGAACCTGGACGGACACTTGAGCCCAGCCCTGAAGGTCCAAGACAGGAAGGACCAGAGGAGCCCAGAAGCGTGAGTGCAGCCCCACTAGGAAAGTGGTATAGGATGGGAGTGGGGAGGTGTTTCAGTGACCACCACACAGGGGCATACTTTGGGCTTGGAGAGCAGCTCAGGCCTGGGCACGGGAGGACTCCATGTTGGTGGACACTTGGGTTGACGCATACGTCAAGGTCAGTGGCTAAATTCAGTCAATTATAATGGAAAGTTAAAATGTCCAAATCCAGCCTGGGCAACACCATGAGACCTCATTTCTACAAACCAACCAACCAAAACAAGAAAAGCGGCCGAGCATGGTGGCTCATGCCTGTAATCCCAGCACTTTGGGAGGCCGAGGCCAGGAGTTTGAGACCAGCCTGGCCAACATAGTGAAACCCCACCTCTACTAAAAATATAAAAAGTAGCTGGGCATGGTGGCAGGTGCCTGTAATCCCGGCTACTCAGGAGGCTGAGGCAGGAGAATCGCTTGAAACCAGAAGACGAGGTTGCAGTAAGCTGAGATCGTGCCACTGAACTCCAGCCTGAGCGAAAGAGCGAAACTCCGTCTCAAAAAAAAAAAAAAAAAAAAAAAGTCCAAACCCAGTGTGGGGACTTTTCTGTATTCCCATTTAGATTACAGAAGCAAACACAACAAAAGCAACACTCCTGTCCCCAACACACACACACAGACTGGCACCAGATTTATTATTATCTCTTGTTAAATATTTTCCATCTTTTCTGAGAACATGGTCTAGAAAGGCATAGTTGGTTTTCTTCCCGGTACATGCCTGGGTGGGCAGCGAGGAGGAGAGGTGCGCACGGGGCGGGCTGGTCCTCTGCAGAGAACAGCCTCGGGCTCCTCTTAGGGAAACCCGACATGCCAGTCCCACGTTGGAGGAGGTGCGGAGGAAGGGGCGGTCCCAGGACAATGAAGATGACCTTATACATGCACTCAACGTATCCTGGAGTAACACGCACTGGGGGAGGTGGGGAGGGGAAGGGAGGTGGGGAGGGGAAGGGAGGTGGGAAGGGAGGTGGGAGGGGAGGGGACGGGAGGGTCAGCTGAGCGAGCCCCTGCTCGCTGCGTGGAGCCTGTCCTGCAAGCGTCTTGTGGAGTGGGTTTGGGGAGTCAGGGCGGTGGTGAGTCTCCGTGGTTCTAACAGGGGGACGTGGGTCTTTCTCCTGGTGAGGTGTTGGGGCACTCTGAGCTGGGATAGGGGTCCTGAGCAGAATGGCTCCAGCCTTCAGAGGATCTCCGGCTGCTCCTCTGGGAGGGTGGCGTTCTGACCAGCCAGGGTGCCGATGTCAGGCGCAGGCCAGGAAAAGGCCGGAGGCAGGGCCCCAGAATGTCCACTGAGTGCTGGGTGGCACAGGGCAATGCTGGGGGGTCCTTCGTGCCAGCCCCGAGCCTTCCTGAGTGGATCCCATGGTGCTCATCTCTCATGAGCTGGTTCACGGCTTGGGAGGGGCCGCAGGTGGCAGGTCCAGGCTCTAAAGGGAAGAACCAGACCGGCAGCTCTAGACCCAGGCTCCTTCGAGTCTGGGCCAGGTGGGAGAGCGGGGGGCCTTCTCCAGAGGCGCTGACTGCTCTGCCGGCCCTGAGCGGGGGCGGGCGCCAGAGTCATCTAGACTCAGTGTAACTGTTCCTGGGCGCCTTCCACGCTGAATTTGGAAAGCAAATTCTTCACAGCAGCTATACAGTCTGCGAAGCTGTTGAAAAAGACCTGCCGGCCGGGCGCGGTGGCTCAAGACTGTAATCCCAGCACTTTGGGAGGCCGAGATGGGCGGATCACAAGGTCAGGAGATCGAGACCATCCTGGCTAACACAGTGAAACCCTGTCTCTACTAAAAATACAAAAAATTAGCCGGGCGAGGTGGCAGGCGCCTGTAGTCCCAGCTACTCGGGAGGCTGAGGCAAGAGAATGGCGTAAACCCGGGAGGCGGAGCTTGCAGTGAGCTGAGATCCGGCCACTGCAGTCCAGCCCGGGCTACAGAGCAAGACTCCGTCTCAAAAAAAAAAAAAAAAAGAAAAAGACCTGCCGAATGGCTCTTGACACCCAGGCTCAGGTGTGCAGGCTGCCTGTGTCGCCGGTCTGTCATACCGGCGGCCACCCCAGGGGCTAGTTACCTGTTTGGTCAGGCCCAGAAGAGGACCCTGCAAATTCCTCCCTTGTTTCTTTGAGATGGAAATATAGCCCCCTCCCTTCAACTGTGAAGAGGCGGGTGAGGCCAGCCGGCCTCGTGGGAAGAATGGCTGTGTGCCTGTGGAGGACACGGTGTTTGGGAGACTCTGCTCCGGTGTGCCTTGACCTCCATCACTGTGACTCCCAGACCAGATTCCTCACGGGAAAACAGGGACCAGCCGCCACCCAGTGTGACGAAAGAGGTCATCAAAGACATTCCCATGGAAGGGCTGGCCCTGGGGCCAGCACTTGTGGACGCTGAACTAAATGACATCTGAATCTCAGGGGGAGGAGCCCGGGCAGCTGGAGCGTGGCCCTGGCCAGTTGTGGTGACAGAATCCCAGGGGCCTCGGGCCTGGAGTTCTGCTCTTCCCAGCTGGGAAGCTTGCAGAGAGGGAAGGACACTCCTGTGCCACCAGAGTTAAACCAGACGAGTTCCCAACCTGGGTGTCCAGCCCTCTGCCCGCCCTGCTGGGCCTGAACCCCCAAGTGCTGGGGGCCTCGTCCGATGCTGCTTAGTAGCTGTTGTCTGTGAAGAAAGACACGCGGGCAGACGGGGAGCAGTGGTCCTCCTCGCTTGGCTCGGACAGCTCCCCATACTCGCTGTTGTAAAACACCTGGCCTCCTCGCGCCCCCCGGTCAGGTCGCCGCCGCCTCCCTTGGGAGTCAGGGTGCGCCCTGGTCACATCCACATTCTGGTCAGGTCCTTTACAGCTGCCAAGACAGGGGAGGTGGAGTTAGTAAGAGAAGAAGGCCGGGTAGCGGGCGGTGCACACTGGTAATCCCAGTAGTTTGGGAGGCTGAAGCAGGCGGATGGCTTCAAGCCAGGAGTTAGAGACCAGCCCGGGCAACATGGGGAAACCCCGTCTCTACAAAAAATACAAAAATTACCCAGGCGTGGTGGTGCACGCCTGTGGCCTCAGCTAAGTGAAATAATTGCTTGAGCCCAGGAGGTGGAAGTTTCATGAGCCGAGATCGTGCCGCTGCACTCTAGCCTGGGCGACAAAGTGAGACTCGGCCTCAAAGACAGACAAACGAATAACGAGGAGGAGGGACCGGACCCCTGTCGGGGTTTGATAGGAACCACCAAGGACACAGTGGAGCATGGGACATGCTCAGACTTCAAAAAACACACACAGACTAGACTAAACAGCAAAGCAGATTGATCTGATTCTGCACTCACTGGAGCTTTGTCCGAGCCTGGACACGAGACTGTGAAGAATGTCCAACTTCATCCCCAGCCCAGTTCTCACTCTGTCTTGCCCGTCTCAGTGAACGGCACCAAAGTCCCCTCAGCTGCTGGAGCACCTTGGGGTTCTCCTTGCCTCCTCCTTCCCCTCACTCTTCATATCCCATCCATCCATATCCCATCCATCCATATCCATCCATCCATATCCCGTCCATCCATATCCCGTCCATCCAGATCCCATCCATCCAGATCCCATCCATCCATATCCCGTCCATCCATATCCATCCATCCATATCCCATCCATCCATATCCATCCATCCAGATCCCGTCCATCCAGATCCCATCCATCCATATCCCGTCCATCCATATCCATCCATCCATATCCCATCCATCCATATCCCGTCCATCCATATCCCGTCCATCCGTATCCCATCCATCCATATCCATCCATCCATATCCCATCCATCCGTATCCCATCCATCCGTATCCCATCCATCCATATCCATCCATCCAGATCCCGTCCATCCAGATCCCATCCATCCATATCCCGTCCATCCAGATCCCATCCATCCATATCCCGTCCATCCAGATCCCGTCCATCCAGATCCCATCCATCCATATCCCATCCATCCAGATCCCGTCCATCCAGATCCCGTCCATCCAGATCCCGTCCATCCATATCCATCCATCCAGATCCCGTCCATCCAGATCCCGTCCATCCGTATCCCGTCCATCCGTATCCCATCCATCCGTATCCCGTCCATCCGTATCCCGTCCATCCAGATCCTGTCCATCCAGATCCCGTCCATCCAGATCCCGTCCATCCAGATCCCGTCCATCCAGATCCCGTCCATCCAGATCCCGTCCATCCAGATCCCATCCATCCAGATCCCATCCATCCATATCCCGTCCATCCATATCCCGTCCATCCAGATCCTGTCCATCCAGATCCCGTCCATCCATATCCCATCCATCCAATCCCATCCATCCAGATCCCATCCATCCAATCCCATCCATCCAGAAGTCCTGCCCACTGTAACTCCAGGACACATGCGGGCTTCTCCATTCTTGGCCCCTCCTGCGGAGTCCGCTGCATCCTTGCCGGCTCTGACACCCTCCTGTGGACTGCTCTGCTTCCACCATGGCCCCCTGGTGCTCCACCCTTCGGAGAGGTCCTTCAAGTTACACTGTGTCATTCTCCTCCTGACACACCCTCCAACGGCTTCCCGTCACTCCACGAAGGAAATCCAAGCTTCTCGCCTTGGCCTAGGAGGTGGTTTCTGCCCCTGCCCTGCTCTCTGCCTGCTCCATCCTGCACCATCCTCAGTGCTTTCTTTGCATTTTTTGAAGATGTTGATTACTTGTTTGGTGCTTTGCCTGGTGCTACTGAAAACTCTTGACTGTAAGTTTAAAATACTAGTTATTTTACTGTTTGCATCTTCTTCCTCTGGGACTCCCAATTTTATATATATTGGATCTTTTCTATTCCTGTCACTTTATTTCTGATCCTTTTGCCTCTTTTATTTCAGTTTTGTTTTCTTTTCACATCCATCCTCTGTGTCTGCCACTGTCAGTCTGGTCATACATATTGTCCCTGTCGTGCCCTCATTTTAGAAAGGATTTAGTTATTTTTCCCCCTGAAATGGGGTCTTGCTGTGTTGCCCAGGCTAGACTGCAGTGGCACGATCATGACTCACTGCAGCCTCAACCTTCTGGACTCAAGCAACTCTTCCACCTCAGCCTGCCGAGTAGCTGCTACCACAGGCGTGGGCCACCACACCCAGCTAATTTTTAAAATTATTTGTAGAGACAGGGTCTCATTCTGTTGCCCAGGTTGGTCTTGAACTCCAGGCCTCGTCTCCCAAGGTGCTGTGCTTACAGGTGAGAGCTACTGCCTGGCCGAATCTATGTTTTATTTCCATTTCTTTCCTGAATTTAGTCTGCTCTCATTTGTATCATCACATTGTCCATCCATTTCTATTCTGAAATTTTGAATATCAGATTCATGGTGCCGCTGCTTGTTTTGTTATATGTTTAATTCACGTTGGAGGATTTTGTTCATTTTCCTGTTTCATTTAAACCGTTGTCTACTGGGAAGTTTTAACTCTAATGTTCTGTCTTGTTCCTGTAACTTTGTATGGATGGTGCTTTTTTGGGGGTTCAGGATTATTCGTGTTAGGATTTTCTACACAGAAAGAGCCACTTCTCCTGTGGGTGGGACTAGGGATTTTGGTGGCATCCTACATTTCTTCACTTAAAAGTGCCACATCAAACCTATATCTTTGGCATCATCTCAAGTTCCTTTGACTGCTTTCTTCCTTCTGAAGGCTCCATCCACGTTCCGTATCATCCTGCCTCCGGGGGACAGCCAGTCTCTCACCCAACAGAGCTGGGCCTTCCACTGGCTCCATGCAGTCACGCTGAGTGACCACGAGCCCAGAGTTTCCTGATCTCCTTCTGCCCACAGATGCAGGTGAAATGCCGCATGCATGGGCATGGGCTCTGGCATCCTAAGTGGGCACTGAAAGGGCTGGATGATGTAACCCAGGAGTGAGGAGCAGGTGATCCCCCATGGGGCGAGTGCCAACCAGTGGTTAACAGGAGACAGCGAAGGACCAGACAGATAGATTCCTCCTTCTGCTCCCCACACACCCCACAAGGCACATCCTCTCCTTGCACCTGTGTGGAGAGCACTCTGTATGCCAAGCGAACGCACCCGCCAGGGACCTGTGGAACCTCTTCTTGGCTCATCATCAACAGAGGACAAAGAACAGTGCCCTCTGCTGCCGATACAGGGTGGTGCAGTTTCTCAAACGCACAAATCCATCCTGTGTGCTTATCTGTCTTCTTCTGACTTCTGGATACTATCTTGCTTCCTTAGGACCCTTATCTTCTGGAACTTTCTTCTTCCTCTACCACCAAGCATCCAAGGAGCTGCACTCCCTTCTGGTTCGCTGCCCTTTCAGAAGCAGGATGGCTGCCCAGTGCCTCGGACTTGATAAGGGAGGTCTCCTCGCAGCCCCGTCTCCTCCATCACCCCATGGTCTGTGTACCGAGTTTCTCTCCTAGCTGAGCCATAGGCGCGGGCTGAGCAGCCTTCTTTGATCTCAAGGAGCTGTGCTGTTTTTCGAAGGTGTGCAGAAGTTTGAATTTACGTGGCAATCATCCTCTGCCATACCTTTGACTTAATTACCTTGTTTTTTGCAGGTCAAAATGCTGTTTGGTGAAGAAAAATTAGCCCAAAGCTATTTCCGTAACGTGACCACCATTAATTTTCCAAAACCAGGTACTAACAGGAGTCAGCTGATAAGCCATATGCGGTGGCTCATACCTGTAATCCCAGCACTCTGGGAGGCTGAGGCGGGCAGATCACTTGAGGCCCAGGAGTTCAAGATCAGCCTGGCCAATGTGGTGCAACTCTGTCTCTACTAAAAATAAAAAAAACAGGCTGGGCACAGTGGCTCAAGCCTGTAATCCTGGCACTTTGGGAGGCCAAGACGGGCGGATCACGAGGTCAGGAGATGGAGACCATCCTGGCTAACACGGTGAAACCCAGTCTCTACTAAAAATACAGAAAACTAGCCGGGCGAGGTGGCGGGCGCCTGTAGTCCCAGCTACTCCGGAGGCTGAGGCAGGAGAATGGTGTAAACCCGGGAGGCGGAGCTTGCAGTGAGCTCAGATCCGGCCACTGCACTCCAGCCTGGGTGACAGAGTGAGACTCTGTCTCAAAAAATAAAAAATAAATAAATAAATAAATAAATAGCTGGGCATGGTGGCATACTCCTATAATATTACCCAGCTACTCAAGAGGCTGAAGCAGGAGAATCACCTGAACCTGGGAGGCAGAGGTTGTGGTGAGCTGAGATCACACCACCGCACTCCAGCCTGGGAGACAGAGTGAGACCCTGTCTCAAAATAAATAAATAAATAAATAAATAAATAAATAAATAAAAAATAAAGTGAATCTTTTAAGTAGACACTAAAGTCTTTGTTTAATCTATAGCTTAGTTTCAATGTTCAAGTTGGCCAAAACTGTTTTTCCCCTGGCTATCATGTTGAGCAAATAGAGTTCACTTTCTATCTGGACAGGCATATGTGGGTATTTCTCTTGCCAAAATACATCCCAGCCTGTGGGCGAAGGATTACCCAGGTGCCGAGGCAACAGACTGAAGGCACAAACTGTTTCAGTATAATACAGAAAATAGTTAGAATAAGAATAGCCATAATACAAATTAGATAGATGATCATGGACATTACTGATCATTAGCATAAACATTAATCACTAGCTTTTGGATATTACTCTTTGATGTATTACTCATATTACCAAGGAATAACGGGCGGGTATAGAGTCAGGTGCTGAAGGGACATGGTGAGAAGTGACCTAGAAGGCAAGAGGTGAGCCTTCTGTCATGCCTACATAAGGGCCGCTTGAGGGCTCCTTGGTCAAGCGGTAACGCCAGTGTCTGGGAAGGCACCTGTTCCTTAGCAGACCGCGAAAGGGAGTCTCCTTTCCTTGGAGGAGTCAGGGAACACTCTGCTCCACCAACTTCTTGTGGAAGGCTGGATATGATCCAGGCCTGCCCACAGTCATCCGGAGGCCTAAACCCCTCCCTGTGGTGCTGTGCTTCAATGGTCACGCTCCTTGTCCACTTTCATGCTCCTCCTGTACTCCTGGTTCCTCTTTGAAGTTCTTAGAAGACAGCAGTAGAAGAAATAGTGAAAGTCTTAAAGTCTTTGATCTTTCTTGTAAGTGCAGAGAAGAAAACGCTGACGTATGCTGCCTTCCCTCTCTGCTTTGGCTACCTAGCAGGGAAGGGCCCCTGTCCCACAGTCACATGACTTGCTTGACCTTGTCAATCACTTGGACCACTCACTCTCCTTACCCTGCTCCCTTGTCTTGCACGCAGTAAATATCAGCGCGCCCAGCCGTCCGGGGCCACTAGCGGTCTCCGCATCTTGGTGGCAGTGGTTCCCCGGCCCAGCTGTTTTCTCTTTCTCTCTTTGTCTTGTGTCTTTGTTTCTTACGATCTCTCATCTCCACAGATGGGGAGAACACCCGCTAAGCTCCGCTAAGTTCCGTAGGACCAGACCCTATACCAGCCAGTTCAGATTACAGTATCTACCTGGCTCTGCAGCCACTGGATGAAGTTCAGGGGTTTTGGGGCTGGGACAGCCTCCCCAACCTGGAGGAGGGTGTGTGTGCCCTGGGCATGGCGGGTCCTGCGTCGTGTCAGAAAGACACAGCGTCTGAGCTCTGTCAGGTGACGGGGAGGTGTTGGGACCGGCACGCAGGTGGTCAGCATGCGACGGGGAGGGGCTGCTGTGGTGCCAGGTGAGGAGGGGAGTCTCAGGGCAGCTCACCTTGAACATGTGAAAAGGTCACAGGGAGCCACGAGAGGTTGCAGGAAGAGGGCTGGGCACGCCCAGGCCCCAGCCTCCCTCCTCCAGGGGAAGGCAATGTCAACACCCGCAGTGCAGGAGGCTCACGAAGCCCTTACCTGAAGCCGCTTTCTCGTCTATGCCTGCTCTCTATCTGCTCAAACTCCTCCGAGGCCAGCACCATCCCACTGTCCGTCTGGTTGTCCTGCGTGAAGAGGACAAGCCAGGCTGTGGGCCCCGCCTGAGGCCCTCCTGCAGGGCAGCCACCCCCAGCCAGGACAGCGCGGCACGACCCTGCGGTGCGGCTGACCTAACACCCGTCCCTGGGACACGGAGCCGGAAACAAGGTGTCCATTCATCCCAGGGTGAGGGTCACACGCTCCTGCCACGGAGGCAGACACTGAGGTCGGGGGCTGTGTCTGGTGCGTGGACACCTCACACTGGGGGACTCCACGGTGGCCAAGCCTATGCTCAGTGTGCAAAGAGCAGGAGCCGCGGGAGAACCAGGGACAGGACTCACAACCCAGCAGCTCGTAGTTCAAAAAACCGTCATTGTGAGGCTGCCTCCCGACCTGGGGGGCTTTGTTACCCTTTCACTGTGGCTTGGTGTGGTTTTTATTCTGAATCACACAGCAGGGAAACTGCGATCTTTTCAGAGCCCCCCAGCGTCTTCAAGTGGTCCTGAAGGCAGGAACCCAGGTCCCTGAGGTCTGGCCAAAGGCTCCCATGGGGCCCCTCTGCCCAGCGCTCACTGACCAGGCCCAGGACTCCCAAACCTGCCACCGAGGAGGAGGAGGAGCTGTCCTTCCACTGGGGTTTCTGCACTACTGAGGAGGGGAGGCCTCGTGTGGGGGTGACAAGGGCATAGGACAGAAAGCAGCTGTGAGATGTGGCATCGTAGGAGGGCCCAAATGTGCCCAAGGCTCTCCCTGTACTTGCATTTTCTTTTTTTGAGACGGTATCTCGCTCTATCCCCCAGGCTGGAGGGCAGTGGCGCGATCTCGGCTCACTGCAAGCTCTGCCTCCCAGGTTCACGCCATTCTCCTGCCTCAGCCTCCTGAGTAGCTGGGACCACAGGCGCTGCCACCACGCCCGGCTAATTTTTTGTATTTTCGGTACAGACGGGGTTTCACCGTGTTAGCCAGGATGGTCTCAATCTTCTGACCTCGTGATCCACCCGCCTCGGCCTCCCAAAGTGCTCGGATTACAGGCGTGAGCCACCGCGCCCGGCCTGGACTTGCACTTTGAAATGATAGTCTTTTCTGTTAAAAAGCCTGCAATTGGTTTCTGCCATTTGCCTTACGAATTTCTGAGGCTGCCTCCCGAGGCGGTCCCAGCCCTGACCCGAGAGCACAGCCCCTGCCCTTCATGTGAAGTACCACAGAGCCCTTGTAGGTCATTGGGGTCATGGGGAATTCTTCAAATGTCTTCATCCTGGAGGAACCATGGGTGTGAGTCCCTCTGGCCAGGCACCCGGGAAAGGACACCCAGTTGTAATACCTGTGGGGAGAAATCAGAAGGTGCTGAGGAATGCACCCCAACAACTCTCCTCGAAGTTCTCTCTGCTGTCCCTGTGCCTCCTCTTCTCCTGGAAAGGACCCCAGCCTGGGGCAGGAGTATGGACGGGCCTGGGTCTGAGTGCTGGCAGCGGCTCCTCCGTGGGCCTGGCCTCAGATGTCTACCCCACAGCCTCAGCAGCAGGGCCTGGGTGTGCACCCCCACCCTGGGCCGTGTTTCCTCCCGAGTCCACTGCTGAGCTCTGTGATGGGAAGTGAGGGGCATCCAGCCCCGTGGGGCATCGAGCTCCTCCCAGGGATGGGCAGCCCTGGGGCTGCAAGCTGCCGACTGCCCTGCCCACACGTGTGTGCACTAAGGCACATGTTGCGGGGTTGGTGGAAGGAGCCTGGCAAAATCCAGCTCACTGTGGTTGTCCCCGAGGCCTAGCCCTGCCATGTGCTGAGGCAGAGCCTGCATCTCAGCAATGCCGGTGTGAATGTGGGCGGCACAGCCATCCTGAGTGTGAAATGCCAGGGATAAGAGAGCCTGGGCAGAGTTCTGGGAATTAAGTTATGTTCTCCTCCTGACCATGCCTCAGTTGGAGACCTTCCCTCCTCCCAGGGACTCTTGGGGACTCACCCCCAGACTAGTCAGTGATTTAGATAATCAGAGACTCCTGGGAGGAATACTGGCCCAAACACAGTCCACTCCACCTCTCCGTGAGAAAAGCACCCTTGCCGGGCGCGGTGGCTCACGCCTGTAATCCCAGCACTTTGGGAGGCCGAGGTGGGTGGATCACAAGGTCAGGAGATAGAGACCATCCTGACTAACACAGTGAAACCCCGTCTCTACTAAAAATACAAAAAAAATCCGGGCGTGGTGGCGGCGCCTGTAGTCCCAGCTACTCGGGAGGTTGAGGCAGGAGAATGGCGTGAACCCGGGAGGCGGAGCTTGCAGTGAGCTGAGATCGTGCCACTACACTCCAGCCTGGGCGACAGAGCGAGACTCCATCTCAAAAAAAAAAAAAAAAGAAAGAAAAGAAAAGAAAAGAAAAAGAAGTACCCTTGATGTTGGGGTGAGGGGACACTGATGGGTGGACAGGACTCAAAAACAAGCACGCAGCCAGGTCACATGGCCTTGGAGGGGAACTGCAGTGGGTCATTTAAAGCCGCTCTGTGCTCTGGGTTCGTGCACGCTGGTCTCTGACGTCGCATGATTTGCTTTCCCCCAAAGACGCAGAGGGATAAAATGCACCCTGTTCACATGGCTTTCTCCTCCCCCCATTCCTGGACCCACAGGACAGCTGACCTGGCGGCCAGGCTATGGCGCTGCAGGCTTGGCGGGCTGTCCTCAGCATCAGCCTGGGCGATGTGTAGGGCCACGGTGGACACCTGCGAAAAGCTGCCCTCTTCTGAGCTCTGAGAGCCACGTGGGGCCATGCAGGCCTCCTCTTCCTCCTGGCGGGAACAGGAGAGGCAGCTGGGCCAGAAACCACCAGCCGCTGCCCTCAGCCCTCAGCCCTGCACTCGGGACTGCTTGGGCTCCTGGGCCCTGAAATAGGGTCCTAACAGACCATGCGGGCACGTGAGTGCTCCAAGGAGGAAATGAGCTCGTGCAGAAGCCAGCACATTTCAGCCGTCACGACAGGTAAGGGGTCAAGGTAGCAGAATGCTGGCTGTGACAACCTCACCAAATTCTCCCAACAGCCCTTCCAGGTACCTCGTTTATGGATAAGGCAGGTGGGGCAGGCCGGGGCTCGGCCGGATCATCCGTCCTCCAGTCCCCGGCTGAGCCTGCAGCCTCAGAACTGGGGTCAACACTTCCTACCTTCTCTGGATGGAACTAGAGCCACAGCACCCACCCCAGTCCCCAGTCCCGGGCAACAGGCCGCTCCCGGGTCCCTGCTCCAGGCCCCACTTTGAGCTGGGTCACGAGCAGGCCCATCCCCCACCCTGGAGGAGCACCACGTGGGGAGGGAGAGACGTCAGGACACACAGGTCAGGGGTCCGTGTGCTCAGTGGAGTGGGGGACAGAACCGGGACCAGCTGAACGAATGCATCATGATGATGCCAGCGAGAAGGGGCTGCCTCACAGGCCAGTGGGGACCAGCCTAGGATTCCCCTTGGGCAGGGACAGGCTCTGACTATCCACACAGCACCTGGAACAGGCAGCGTAGGTGTGCAGTGGGCGTGTGCTCAACAGAAAGATGCAAGGGTGTGGGGACGAGGTGTGGGTAGGGAGCCAGGACCGCACCACCCAAGCCTAGAGGTGGGCAGAGCCTAGAGGGGCTTGGAGAGGCAGCTGGGGCCAGGGAGCCAGGGCAGGGGCCAAAGGCCATAGCAGAACAGGGTGGGGAAGGGGCTCACTTGCAGGCCCCTGCCCTGGAGCAGGTCCCCCAGGATCTCCACCAGCTCCGAGAACGCAGGTCTCGCCTTGGGGTCTCCAGACCAGCAGTTCAGCATGATACGGCGTCTGCAGGATCACGTGCGCTGCTGGACCGCGTGCACCCCACCCCCGCCCCAGCACCTTCAGTCCCCCAGCCTTCCTGGGCCCTCTCACCCACTCTGCCCTCCTCCTGACACGTGCCCCACCCTTGTCCAGCTATCCTCGTTCCTCCTTCAAGTGTTAGCCCAGCGTCACCTCCTGGTGACGCTTTCCCTGAACACCCGGTTCTGTCTGTTCCGACAGCACCCAGCCTTCCCTCCTGGTGCCCGTTGCCGCTATGCCACAGACTACCCGTGTGTCTTGAGAGTGGTGCCCAGGCCTGTCCTACTGGCCCTGGCTTCCCTGATGCCACCTTCTCAAGGCCACAATCCCCACGCCCCCTATGCTTACTGCCCCCAACACCTGCAGGGCCATGGGGAGGCTCACATGGCAGGAGTGGCCAGCTCCGGGGCCCTCATCCTGGTGCCGTCTCTCAGCCGCTGGCAGAACTCCTCATTGATCTGCACCCCAGGGTATGGGGAGGCCCCTGACAACAAGAAGGGGAGGTGGGTGGGGAGCAAGCCCCCCCACGTCACCCCATCTGTCCCTTCCCCCATCCCCGTGGTGGGGTGGAGATGGCTCATCCGATCCTGCGCTACCTGGGACCCGGGCAGGTCGCGGCCCTCCCCAGTTCTAGTTCTTCATCTGGTTAAAAGAGGACTGTGCCGCCTGCTTGCTAGGGGTGCCAAGAGCATCCATGCACTGGTAACACAGTAGACATCATGGATACCGGATCATCAGTGGTGGGGGAGCCGCCTGCGGTCAGTTTCAACAAATCCTCTCTCGCCTCTCACTGCTTCTGATGCTCCCCACCAGCCCTGCTGCTCCCTGTCCTGGATCGCTGACCTCCCTCCTTGGGCTGCTCTGGCTGACCCAAGCTCTCGCACCTCCTACACTCTTCCTGCTCCTTTAGTTTCCGTAGTAGCATGTATCACTGTTGCCACTTGCTGACGTTTT
>NW_027327341.1:0-15123 GCF_047675955.1 Chlorocebus sabaeus
CGGAAGATATTTCCTTTTTCACCATAGCCCTCTATGGGCTTCCAAATATCCCTTTGCCAATTACACAAGAACAGCCTTAGCGAAAGGCTTCTTGAAGGGAAAGATGTAACTCTGTGAGATGAATTAACAGAACACAGAGCAGTTTCTCAGAAAGCTTCTTTCCAGGTTTGAACGGAAGATATTTCCTTTTTCACCATATCCCTCTTTGGGCTTCCAAATATCCCTTTGCCAATTCCACAAGAACAGCCTTAGCGAAAGGCTTCTTGAAGGGAAAGATGTAACTCTGTGAGATGAATTAACAGAACACAGAGCAGTTTCTCAGAAAGCTTCTTTCCAGTTTTGAACGGAAGATATTTCCTTTTTCACCATAGCCCTCTATGGGCTTCCAAATATCCCTTTGACAATTCCACAAGAACAGCCTTAGCGAAAGGCTTCTTGAAGGGAAAGATGAAACTCTGTGAGATGAATTAACAGAACACAGAGCAGTTTCTCAGAAAGCTTCTTTCCAGTTTTGAACGGAAGATATTTCCTTTTTCACCATAGACCTCTATGGGCCTCCAAATATCCCTTTGCCAATTCCACAAGAACAGCCTTAGCGAAAGGCTTCTTGAAGGGAAAGATGTAACTCTGTGAGATGAATTAACAGAACACAGAGCAGTTTCTCAGAAAGCTTCTTTCCAGTTTTGAACGGAGGATATTTCCTTTTTCACCATAGGCCTCTATGGGCTTCCAAATATCCCTTTGCCAATTCCACAAGAACAGCCTTAGCGAACGGCTTCTTGAAGGGAAAGATGTTACTCTGTGAGATGAATTAACAGAACACAGAGCAGTTTCTCAGAAAGCTTCTTTCCAGTTTTGAATGGAAGATATTTCCTTTTTCACCATAGCCCTCTATGGGCTTCCAAATATCCCTTTGCCAATTCCACAAGAACAGCCTTAGCGAAAGGCTTCTTGAAGGGAAAGATGTAACTCTGTGAGATGAATTAAGAGAACACAGAGCAGTTTCTCAGAAAGCTTCTTTCCAGTTTTGAACGGAAGATATTTCCTTTTTTACCATAGCCCTCTATGGGCTTCCAAATATCCCTTTGCCAATTCCACAAGAACAGCCTTAGCGAAAGGCTTCTTGAAGGAAAAGATGTAACTCTGTGAGATGAATTAACAGAACACAGAGCAGTTTCTCAGAAAGCTTCTTTCCAGTTTTGAACGGAAGATATTTCCTTTTTCACCATAGCCCTCTATGGGCTTCCAAATATCCCTTTGCCAATTCCACGAGAACAGCCTTAGCGAAAGGCTTCTTGAAGGGAAAGATGTAACTGTGTGAGATGAATTAACAGAACACAGAGAACTTTCTCAGAAGGCTTCTTTCCAGTTTTGAATGGAAGATATTTCCTTTTTCACCATAGCCCTCTATGGGCTTCCAAATATCCCTTTGCAAATTCCACAAGAACAGCCTTAGCAAAAGGCTTCTTGAAGGGAAAGATGTAACTCTGTGAGATGAATTAACAGAACACAGAGCAGTTTCTCAGAAAGCTTCTTTCCAGTTTTGTACGGAAGATATTTCCTTTTTCACCATAGCCGTCTATGGGCTTCCAAATATCCCTTTTCCAATTCCACAAGAACAGCCTTGGCGAAAGACTTCTTGAAGGGAAAGATGTAACTCTGTGAGATGAATTAACAGAACACAGAGCAGTTTCTCAGAAAGCTTCTTTCCAGTTTTGAACGGAAGATATTTCCTTTTTCACCATAGCCCTCTATGGGCTTCCAAATATCCCTTTGCCAATTCCACGAGAACAGCCTTAGCGAAAGGCTTCTTGAAGGGAAAGATGTAACTCTGTGAGATGAATTAACAGAACACAGAGCAGTTTCTCAGGAAGCTTCTTTCCCGTTTTGAACGGAAGATATTTTCTTTTTCACCATAGCCCTCTAGGGGCTTCCAAATATCCCTTTGCCATTTCCACAAGAACAGCCTTAGCGAAAGGCTTCTTGAAGGGAAAGATGTAACTCTGTGAGATGAATTAACAGAACACAGAGCAGTTTCTCAGAAAGCTTCTTTCCAGTTTTGAACGGAAGATATTTCCTTTTTCACCATAGCCCTCTATGGGTTTCCAAATATCCCTTTGCCAATTCCACAAGACCAGCCTTAGCGAAAAGTTTCTGAAGGGAAAGATGTAACTCTGTGATATGAATTAACAGAACACAGAGCAGTTTCTCAGAAAGCTTGTTTCCAGTTTTGAACGGAAGATATTTCCTTTTTCACCATAGCCCTCTATGGGCTTCCAAATATCCCTTTGCCAATTCCACAAGAACAGCCTTAGCGAAAGGCTTCTTGAAGGGAAAGATGTAACTCTGTGAGATGAATTAACAGAACACAGAGCAGTTTCTCAGAAAGCTTCTTTCCAGTTTTGAACGGAAGATATTTCCTTTTTCACCATAGCCCTCTATGGGCTTCCAAATATCCCTTTGCCAATTCCACAAGAACAGCCTTAGCGAAAGGCTTCTTGAAGGGAAAGATGAAACTCTGTGAGATGAATTAACAGAACACAGAGCAGTTTCTCAGAAAGCTTCTTTCCAGTTTTGAACGGAAGATATTTCCTTTTTCACCATAGACCTCTATGGGCCTCCAAATATCCCTTTGCCAATTCCACAAGAACAGCCTTAGCGAAAGGCTTCTTGAAGGGAAAGATGTAACTCTGTGAGATGAATTAACAGAACACAGAGCAGTCTCTCAGAAAGCTTCTTTCCAGTTTTGAACGGAAGATATTTTCTTTTTCACCATAGCCCTCTATGGGCTTCCAAATATCCCTTTGCCAATTCCACAAGAACAGCCTTAGCGAAAGATTTCTTGAAGGGAAAGATGTAACTCTGTGAGATGAATTAACAGAACACAGAGCAGTTTCTCAGAAAGCTTCTTTCCAGTTTTGAACGGAAGATATTTCCTTTTTCACCATTGGCCTCTATGGGCTTTCAAATATCCCTTTGCCAATTCCACAAGAACAGCCTTAGCGAAAGGCTTCTTGAAGGAAAGATGTAACTCTTTGAGATGAATTAACAGAACACAGAGCAGTTTCTCAGAAAGCTTCTTTCCAGTTTTGAACGGAAGATATTTCCTTTTTCACCATAGCCCTCTATGGGCTTCCAAATATCCCTTTGCCAATTCCAGAAGAACAGCCTTAGCGAAAGGCTTCTTGAAGGGAAAGATGTCACTCTGTGAGATGAATTAAGAGAACACAGAGCAGTTTCTCAGAAAGCTTCTTTCCAGTTTTGAACGGAAGGTATTTCCTTTTTTACCATAGCCCTCTATGGGCTTCCAAATATCCCTTTGCCAATTCCACAAGAACAGCCTTAGCGAAAGGCTTCTTGAAGGGAAAGGTGTAACTCTGTGAGATGAATTAACAGAACACAGAGCAGTTTCTCAGAAAGCTTCTTTCCAGTTTTGAACGGAAGATATTTCCTTTTTCACCATAGCCCTCTATGGGCTTCCAAATATCCCTTTGACAATTCCACAAGAACAGCCTTAGCGAAAGATTTCTTGAAGGGAAAGATGTAACTCTGTGAGATGAATTAACAGAACACAGAGCAGTTTCTCAGAAAGCTTCTTTCCAGTTTTGAACGGAAGATATTTCCTTTTTCACCATAGCCCTCTATGGGCTTCCAAATATCCCTTTGACAATTCCACAAGAACAGCCTTAGCGAAAGATTTCTTGAAGGGAAAGATGTAACTCTGTGAGATGAATTAAGAGAACACAGAGCAGTTTCTCAGAAAGCTTCTTTCCAGTTTTGAACGGAAGATATTTCCTTTTTCACCATAGCCCTCTACGGGCTTCCAAATATCCCTTTGCCAATTCCACAAGAACAGCCTTAGCGAAAGGCTTCTTGAAGGGAAAGGTGTAACTCTGTGAGATGAATTAACAGAACACAGAGCAGTTTCTCAGAAAGCTTCTTTCCCGTTTTGAACGGAAGATATTTTCTTTTTCACCATAGCCCTCTAGGGGCTTCCAAATATCCCTTTGCCAATTCCACGAGAACAGCCTTAGCGCAAGGCTTCTTGAAGGGAAAGATGTAACTCTGTGAGATGAATTAACAGAACACAGAGCAGTTTCTCAGAAAGCTTCTTTCCAGTTTTGAACGGAAGATATTTCCTTTTTCACCATAGCCCTCTATGGGCTTCCAAATATCCCTTTGCCAATTCCACAAGAACAGACTTAGCGAAAAGCTTCTGAAGGGAAAGATGTAACTCTGTGATATGAATTAACAGAACACAGAGCAGTTTCTCAGAAAGCTTCTTTCCAGATTTGAACGGAAGATATTTCCTTTTTCACCATAGCCCTCTATGGGCTTCCAAATATCCCTTTGCCAATTCCACAAGAACAGCCTTAGCGAAAGGCTTCTTGAAGGGAAAGATGTAACTCTGTGAGATGAATTAACAGAACACAGAGCAGTTTCTCAGAAAGCTTCTTTCCAGGTTTGAACGGAAGATATTTCCTTTTTCACCATATCCCTCTTTGGGCTTCCAAATATCCCTTTGCCAATTCCACAAGAACAGCCTTAGCGAAAGGCTTCTTGAAGGGAAAGATGTAACTCTGTGAGATGAATTAACAGAACACAGAGCAGTTTCTCAGAAAGCTTCTTTCCAGTTTTGAACGGAAGATATTTCCTTTTTCACCATAGCCCTCTATGGGCTTCCAAATATCCCTTTGACAATTCCACAAGAACAGCCTTAGCGAAAGGCTTCTTGAAGGGAAAGATGAAACCCTGTGAGATGAATTAACAGAACACAGAGCAGTTTCTCAGAAAGCTTCTTTCCAGTTTTGAACGGAAGATATTTCCTTTTTCACCATAGACCTCTATGGGCCTCCAAATATCCCTTTGCCAATTCCACAAGAACAGCCTTAGCGAAAGGCTTCTTGAAGGGAAAGATGTAACTCTGTGAGATGAATTAACAGAACACAGAGCAGTTTCTCACAAAGCTTCTTTCCAGTTTTGAACGGAGGATATTTCCTTTTTCACCATAGGCCTCTATGGGCTTCCAAATATCCCTTTGACAATTCCACAAGAACAGCCTTAGCGAACGGCTTCTTGAAGGGAAAGATGTTACTCTGTGAGATGAATTAACAGAACACAGAGCAGTTTCTCAGAAAGCTTCTTTCCAGTTTTGAATGGAAGATATTTCCTTTTTCACCATAGCCCTCTATGGGCTTCCAAATATCCCTTTGCCAATTCCACAAGAACAGCCTTAGCGAAAGGCTTCTAGAAGGGAAAGATGTAACTCTGTGAGATGAATTAAGAGAACACAGAGCAGTTTCTCAGAAAGCTTCTTTCCAGTTTTGAACGGAAGATATTTCCTTTTTTACCATAGCCCTCTATGGGCTTCCAAATATCCCTTTGCCAATTCCACAAGAACAGCCTTAGCGAAAGGCTTCTTGAAGGAAAAGATGTAACTCTGTGAGATGAATTAACAGAACACAGAGCAGTTTCTCAGAAAGCTTCTTTCCAGTTTTGAACGGAAGATATTTCCTTTTTCACCATAGCCCTCTATGGGCTTCCAAATATCCCTTTGCCAATTCCACGAGAACAGCCTTAGCGAAAGGCTTCTTGAAGGGAAAGATGTAACTGTGTGAGATGAATTAACAGAACACAGAGAACTTTCTCAGAAGGCTTCTTTCCAGTTTTGAATGGAAGATATTTCCTTTTTCACCATAGCCCTCTATGGGCTTCCAAATATCCCTTTGCAAATTCCACAAGAACAGCCTTAGCAAAAGGCTTCTTGAAGGGAAAGATGTAACTCTGTGAGATGAATTAACAGAACACAGAGCAGTTTCTCAGAAAGCTTCTTTCCAGTTTTGTACGGAAGATATTTCCTTTTTCACCATAGCCCTCTATGGGCTTCCAAATATCCCTTTTCCAATTCCACAAGAACAGCCTTGGCGAAAGACTTCTTGAAGGGAAAGATGTAACTCTGTGAGATGAATTAACAGAACACAGAGCAGTTTCTCAGAAAGCTTCTTTCCAGTTTTGAACGGAAGATATTTCCTTTTTCACCATAGCCCTCTAGGGGCTTCCAAATATCCCTTTGCCAATTCCACGAGAACAGCCTTAGCGAAAGGCTTCTTGAAGGGAAAGATGTAACTCTGTGAGATGAATTAACAGAACACAGAGCAGTTTCTCAGGAAGCTTCTTTCCCGTTTTGAACGGAAGATATTTTCTTTTTCACCATAGCCCTTTATGGGCTTCCAAATATCTCTTTGCCAATTCCACAAGAACAGCCTTAGCGAAAGATTTCTTGAAGGGAAAGATGTAACTCTGTGAGATGAATTAACAGAACACAGAGCAGTTTCTCAGAAAGCTTCTTTCCAGTTTTGAACGGAAGATATTTCCTTTTTCACCATAGGCCTCTATGGGCTTCCAAATATCCCTTTGCCAATTCCACAAGAACAGCCCTAGCGAAAGGCTTCTTGAAGGGAAAGATGTAACTCTGTGAGATGAATTAACAGAACACAGAGCAGTTTCTCAGAAAGCTTCTTTCCAGTTTTGAATGGAAGATATTTCCTTTTTCACCATAGCCCTCTATGGGCTTCCAAATATCCCTTTGCCAATTCCACAAGAACAGCCTTAGCGAAAGGCTTCTTGAAAGGAAAGATGTAACTCTGTGAGATGAATTAACAGAACACATAGCAGTTTCTCAGAAAGCTTCTTTCCAGTTTTAAACAAAAGATATTTCCTTTTTCACTATAGCCATCTATGGGCTTCCAAATATCCCTTTGCCAATTCCACAAGAACAGACTTAGCGAAAGGCTTCTGGAAGGGAAAGATGTAACTCTGTGAGATGAATTAACAGAACACAGAGCAGTTTCTCAGAAAGCTTCTTTCCAGCTTTGAACGGAAGATATTTCCTTTTTCACCATAGCCCTCCATGGGCTTCCAAATATCCCTTTGCCAATTCCCAAAGAACAGGCTTAGCGAAAGGCTTCTTGAAGGGAAAGATGTAACTCTGTGAGATGAATTAACAGAACACAGAGCAGTTTCTCAGAAAGCTTCTTTCCAGTTTTGAACGGAAGATATTTCCTTTTTCACCATAGCCCTCTAGGGGCTTCCAAATATCCCTTTGCCAATTCCACAAGAACAGCCTTAGCGAAAGGCTTCTTGAAGGGAAAGATGTAACTCTGTGAGATGAATTAACAGAACACAGAGCAGTTTCTCAGAAAGCTTCTTTCCAGTTTTGAACGGAAGATATTTCCTTTTTCACCGTAGCCCTCTATGGGCTTCCAAATATCCCTTTGCCAATTCCACAAGAACAGCCTTAGCGAAAGGCTTCTTGTAGGGAAAGAGGTAACTGTGTGAGATGAATTAACAAACACAGAGCACTTTCTCAGAAGGCTTCTTTCCAGTTTTGAATGGAAGATATTTCCTTTTTCACCATAGCCCTCTATGGGCTTCCATATATCCCTTTGACAATTCCACAAGAACAGCCTTAGCGAAAGGCTTCTTGAAGGGAAAGATGAAACTCTGTGAGATGAATTAACAGAACACAGAGCAGTTTCTCAGAAAGCTTCTTTCCAGTTTTGAACGGAAGATATTTCCTTTTTCACCATAGCCCTCTATGGGCTTCCAAATATCCCTTTGCCAATTCCACAAGAACAGCCTTAGCGAAAGGCTTCTTGAAGGGAAAGATGAAACTCTGTGAGATGAATTAACAGAACACAGAGCAGTTTCTCAGAAAGCTTCTTTCCAGTTTTGAACGGAAGATATTTCCTTTTTCACCATAGACCTCTATGGGCCTCCAAATATCCCTTTGCCAATTCCACAAGAACAGCCTTAGCGAAAGGCTTCTTGAAGGGAAAGATGTAACTCTGTGAGATGAATTAACAGAACACAGAGCAGTCTCTCAGAAAGCTTCTTTCCAGTTTTGAACGGAAGATATTTTCTTTTTCACCATAGCCCTCTATGGGCTTCCAAATATCCCTTTGCCAATTCCACAAGAACAGCCTTAGCGAAAGATTTCTTGAAGGGAAAGATGTAACTCTGTGAGATGAATTAACAGAACACAGAGCAGTTTCTCAGAAAGCTTCTTTCCAGTTTTGAACGGAAGATATTTCCTTTTTCACCATTGGCCTCTATGGGCTTTCAAATATCCCTTTGCCAATTCCACAAGAACAGCCTTAGCGAAAGGCTTCTTGAAGGAAAGATGTAACTCTTTGAGATGAATTAACAGAACACAGAGCAGTTTCTCAGAAAGCTTCTTTCCAGTTTTGAACGGAAGATATTTCCTTTTTCACCATAGCCCTCTATGGGCTTCCAAATATCCCTTTGCCAATTCCAGAAGAACAGCCTTAGCGAAAGGCTTCTTGAAGGGAAAGATGTCACTCTGTGAGATGAATTAAGAGAACACAGAGCAGTTTCTCAGAAAGCTTCTTTCCAGTTTTGAACGGAAGGTATTTCCTTTTTTACCATAGCCCTCTATGGGCTTCCAAATATCCCTTTGCCAATTCCACAAGAACAGCCTTAGCGAAAGGCTTCTTGAAGGGAAAGGTGTAACTCTGTGAGATGAATTAACAGAACACAGAGCAGTTTCTCAGAAAGCTTCTTTCCAGTTTTGAACGGAAGATATTTCCTTTTTCACCATAGCCCTCTATGGGCTTCCAAATATCCCTTTGACAATTCCACAAGAACAGCCTTAGCGAAAGATTTCTTGAAGGGAAAGATGTAACTCTGTGAGATGAATTAACAGAACACAGAGCAGTTTCTCAGAAAGCTTCTTTCCAGTTTTGAACGGAAGATATTTCCTTTTTCACCATAGCCCTCTATGGGCTTCCAAATATCCCTTTGACAATTCCACAAGAACAGCCTTAGCGAAAGATTTCTTGAAGGGAAAGATGTAACTCTGTGAGATGAATTAAGAGAACACAGAGCAGTTTCTCAGAAAGCTTCTTTCCAGTTTTGAACGGAAGATATTTCCTTTTTCACCATAGCCCTCTACGGGCTTCCAAATATCCCTTTGCCAATTCCACAAGAACAGCCTTAGCGAAAGGCTTCTTGAAGGGAAAGGTGTAACTCTGTGAGATGAATTAACAGAACACAGAGCAGTTTCTCAGAAAGCTTCTTTCCCGTTTTGAACGGAAGATATTTTCTTTTTCACCATAGCCCTCTAGGGGCTTCCAAATATCCCTTTGCCAATTCCACGAGAACAGCCTTAGCGCAAGGCTTCTTGAAGGGAAAGATGTAACTCTGTGAGATGAATTAACAGAACACAGAGCAGTTTCTCAGAAAGCTTCTTTCCAGTTTTGAACGGAAGATATTTCCTTTTTCACCATAGCCCTCTATGGGCTTCCAAATATCCCTTTGCCAATTCCACAAGAACAGACTTAGCGAAAAGCTTCTGAAGGGAAAGATGTAACTCTGTGATATGAATTAACAGAACACAGAGCAGTTTCTCAGAAAGCTTCTTTCCAGATTTGAACGGAAGATATTTCCTTTTTCACCATAGCCCTCTATGGGCTTCCAAATATCCCTTTGCCAATTCCACAAGAACAGCCTTAGCGAAAGGCTTCTTGAAGGGAAAGATGTAACTCTGTGAGATGAATTAACAGAACACAGAGCAGTTTCTCAGAAAGCTTCTTTCCAGGTTTGAACGGAAGATATTTCCTTTTTCACCATATCCCTCTTTGGGCTTCCAAATATCCCTTTGCCAATTCCACAAGAACAGCCTTAGCGAAAGGCTTCTTGAAGGGAAAGATGTAACTCTGTGAGATGAATTAACAGAACACAGAGCAGTTTCTCAGAAAGCTTCTTTCCAGTTTTGAACGGAAGATATTTCCTTTTTCACCATAGCCCTCTATGGGCTTCCAAATATCCCTTTGACAATTCCACAAGAACAGCCTTAGCGAAAGGCTTCTTGAAGGGAAAGATGAAACTCTGTGAGATGAATTAACAGAACACAGAGCAGTTTCTCAGAAAGCTTCTTTCCAGTTTTGAACGGAAGATATTTCCTTTTTCACCATAGACCTCTATGGGCCTCCAAATATCCCTTTGCCAATTCCACAAGAACAGCCTTAGCGAAAGGCTTCTTGAAGGGAAAGATGTAACTCTGTGAGATGAATTAACAGAACACAGAGCAGTTTCTCAGAAAGCTTCTTTCCAGTTTTGAACGGAGGATATTTCCTTTTTCACCATAGGCCTCTATGGGCTTCCAAATATCCCTTTGACAATTCCACAAGAACAGCCTTAGCGAACGGCTTCTTGAAGGGAAAGATGTTACTCTGTGAGATGAATTAACAGAACACAGAGCAGTTTCTCAGAAAGCTTCTTTCCAGTTTTGAATGGAAGATATTTCCTTTTTCACCATAGCCCTCTATGGGCTTCCAAATATCCCTTTGCCAATTCCACAAGAACAGCCTTAGCGAAAGGCTTCTAGAAGGGAAAGATGTAACTCTGTGAGATGAATTAAGAGAACACAGAGCAGTTTCTCAGAAAGCTTCTTTCCAGTTTTGAACGGAAGATATTTCCTTTTTTACCATAGCCCTCTATGGGCTTCCAAATATCCCTTTGCCAATTCCACAAGAACAGCCTTAGCGAAAGGCTTCTTGAAGGAAAAGATGTAACTCTGTGAGATGAATTAACAGAACACAGAGCAGTTTCTCAGAAAGCTTCTTTCCAGTTTTGAACGGAAGATATTTCCTTTTTCACCATAGCCCTCTATGGGCTTCCAAATATCCCTTTGCCAATTCCACGAGAACAGCCTTAGCGAAAGGCTTCTTGAAGGGAAAGATGTAACTGTGTGAGATGAATTAACAGAACACAGAGAACTTTCTCAGAAGGCTTCTTTCCAGTTTTGAATGGAAGATATTTCCTTTTTCACCATAGCCCTCTATGGGCTTCCAAATATCCCTTTGCAAATTCCACAAGAACAGCCTTAGCAAAAGGCTTCTTGAAGGGAAAGATGTAACTCTGTGAGATGAATTAACAGAACACAGAGCAGTTTCTCAGAAAGCTTCTTTCCAGTTTTGTACGGAAGATATTTCCTTTTTCACCATAGCCCTCTATGGGCTTCCAAATATCCCTTTTCCAATTCCACAAGAACAGCCTTGGCGAAAGACTTCTTGAAGGGAAAGATGTAACTCTGTGAGATGAATTAACAGAACACAGAGCAGTTTCTCAGAAAGCTTCTTTCCAGTTTTGAACGGAAGATATTTCCTTTTTCACCATAGCCCTCTAGGGGCTTCCAAATATCCCTTTGCCAATTCCACGAGAACAGCCTTAGCGAAAGGCTTCTTGAAGGGAAAGATGTAACTCTGTGAGATGAATTAACAGAACACAGAGCAGTTTCTCAGGAAGCTTCTTTCCCGTTTTGAACGGAAGATATTTTCTTTTTCACCATAGCCCTCTAGGGGCTTCCAAATATCCCTTTGCCATTTCCACAAGAACAGCCTTAGCGAAAGGCTTCTTGAAGGGAAAGATGTAACTCTGTGAGATGAATTAACAGAACACAGAGCAGTTTCTCAGAAAGCTTCTTTCCAGTTTTGAACGGAAGATATTTCCTTTTTCACCATAGCCCTCTATGGGCTTCCAAATATCCCTTTGCCAATTCCACAAGACCAGCCTTAGCGAAAAGTTTCTGAAGGGAAAGATGTAACTCTGTGATATGAATTAACAGAACACAGAGCAGTTTCTCAGAAAGCTTGTTTCCAGTTTTGAACGGAAGATATTTCCTTTTTCACCATAGCCCTCTATGGGCTTCCAAATATCCCTTTGCCAATTCCACAAGAACAGCCTTAGCGAAAGGCTTCTTGAAGGGAAAGATGTAACTCTGTGAGATGAATTAACAGAACACAGAGCAGTTTCTCAGAAAGCTTCTTTCCAGTTTTGAACGGAAGATATTTCCTTTTTCACCATAGCCCTCTATGGGCTTCCAAATATCCCTTTGCCAATTCCACAAGAACAGCCTTAGCGAAAGGCTTCTTGAAGGGAAAGATGAAACTCTGTGAGATGAATTAACAGAACACAGAGCAGTTTCTCAGAAAGCTTCTTTCCAGTTTTGAACGGAAGATATTTTCTTTTTCACCATAGCCCTTTATGGGCTTCCAAATATCCCTTTGCCAATTCCACAAGAACAGCCTTAGCGAAAGATTTCTTGAAGGGAAAGATGTAACTCTGTGAGATGAATTAACAGAACACAGAGCAGTTTCTCAGAAAGCTTCTTTCCAGTTTTGAACGGAAGATATTTCCTTTTTCACCATAGGCCTCTATGGGCTTCCAAATATCCCTTTGCCAATTCCACAAGAACAGCCCTAGCGAAAGGCTTCTTGAAGGGAAAGATGTAACTCTGTGAGATGAATTAACAGAACACAGAGCAGTTTCTCAGAAAGCTTCTTTCCAGTTTTGAATGGAAGATATTTCCTTTTTCACCATAGCCCTCTATGGGCTTCCAAATATCCCTTTGCCAATTCCACAAGAACAGCCTTAGCGAAAGGCTTCTTGGAAGGAAAGATGTAACTCTGTGAGATGAATTAACAGAACACAGAGCAGTTTCTCAGAAAGCTTCTTTCCAGTTTTGAACAAAAGATATTTCCTTTTTCACTATAGCCATCTATGGGCTTCCAAATATCCCTTTGCCAATTCCACAAGAACAGACTTAGCGAAAGGCTTCTGGAAGGGAAAGATGTAACTCTGTGAGATGAATTAACAGAACACAGAGCAGTTTCTCAGAAAGCTTCTTTCCTGTTTTGAACGGAAGATATTTCCTTTTTCACCATAGCCCTCCATGGGCTTCCAAATATCCCTTTGCCAATTCCCAAAGAACAGCCTTAGCGAAAGGCTTCTTGAAGGGAAAGATGTAACTCTGTGAGATGAATTAACAGAACACAGAGCAGTTTCTCACAAAGCTTCTTTCCAGTTTTGAACGGAGGATATTTCCTTTTTCACCATAGGCCTCTATGGGCTTCCAAATATCCCTTTGACAATTCCACAAGAACAGCCTTAGCGAACGGCTTCTTGAAGGGAAAGATGTTACTCTGTGAGATGAATTAACAGAACACAGAGCAGTTTCTCAGAAAGCTTCTTTCCAGTTTTGAATGGAAGATATTTCCTTTTTCACCATAGCCCTCTATGGGCTTCCAAATATCCCTTTGCCAATTCCACAAGAACAGCCTTAGCGAAAGGCTTCTAGAAGGGAAAGATGTAACTCTGTGAGATGAATTAAGAGAACACAGAGCAGTTTCTCAGAAAGCTTCTTTCCAGTTTTGAACGGAAGATATTTCCTTTTTTACCATAGCCCTCTATGGGCTTCCAAATATCCCTTTGCCAATTCCACAAGAACAGCCTTAGCGAAAGGCTTCTTGAAGGAAAAGATGTAACTCTGTGAGATGAATTAACAGAACACAGAGCAGTTTCTCAGAAAGCTTCTTTCCAGTTTTGAACGGAAGATATTTCCTTTTTCACCATAGCCCTCTATGGGCTTCCAAATATCCCTTTGCCAATTCCACGAGAACAGCCTTAGCGAAAGGCTTCTTGAAGGGAAAGATGTAACTGTGTGAGATGAATTAACAGAACACAGAGAACTTTCTCAGAAGGCTTCTTTCCAGTTTTGAATGGAAGATATTTCCTTTTTCACCATAGCCCTCTATGGGCTTCCAAATATCCCTTTGCAAATTCCACAAGAACAGCCTTAGCAAAAGGCTTCTTGAAGGGAAAGATGTAACTCTGTGAGATGAATTAACAGAACACAGAGCAGTTTCTCAGAAAGCTTCTTTCCAGTTTTGTACGGAAGATATTTCCTTTTTCACCATAGCCCTCTATGGGCTTCCAAATATCCCTTTTCCAATTCCACAAGAACAGCCTTGGCGAAAGACTTCTTGAAGGGAAAGATGTAACTCTGTGAGATGAATTAACAGAACACAGAGCAGTTTCTCAGAAAGCTTCTTTCCAGTTTTGAACGGAAGATATTTCCTTTTTCACCATAGCCCTCTAGGGGCTTCCAAATATCCCTTTGCCAATTCCACGAGAACAGCCTTAGCGAAAGGCTTCTTGAAGGGAAAGATGTAACTCTGTGAGATGAATTAACAGAACACAGAGCAGTTTCTCAGGAAGCTTCTTTCCCGTTTTGAACGGAAGATATTTTCTTTTTCACCATAGCCCTTTATGGGCTTCCAAATATCTCTTTGCCAATTCCACAAGAACAGCCTTAGCGAAAGATTTCTTGAAGGGAAAGATGTAACTCTGTGAGATGAATTAACAGAACACAGAGCAGTTTCTCAGAAAGCTTCTTTCCAGTTTTGAACGGAAGATATTTCCTTTTTCACCATAGGCCTCTATGGGCTTCCAAATATCCCTTTGCCAATTCCACAAGAACAGCCCTAGCGAAAGGCTTCTTGAAGGGAAAGATGTAACTCTGTGAGATGAATTAACAGAACACAGAGCAGTTTCTCAGAAAGCTTCTTTCCAGTTTTGAATGGAAGATATTTCCTTTTTCACCATAGCCCTCTATGGGCTTCCAAATATCCCTTTGCCAATTCCACAAGAACAGCCTTAGCGAAAGGCTTCTTGAAAGGAAAGATGTAACTCTGTGAGATGAATTAACAGAACACATAGCAGTTTCTCAGAAAGCTTCTTTCCAGTTTTAAACAAAAGATATTTCCTTTTTCACTATAGCCATCTATGGGCTTCCAAATATCCCTTTGCCAATTCCACAAGAACAGACTTAGCGAAAGGCTTCTGGAAGGGAAAGATGTAACTCTGTGAGATGAATTAACAGAACACAGAGCAGTTTCTCAGAAAGCTTCTTTCCAGCTTTGAACGGAAGATATTTCCTTTTTCACCATAGCCCTCCATGGGCTTCCAAATATCCCTTTGCCAATTCCCAAAGAACAGGCTTAGCGAAAGGCTTCTTGAAGGGAAAGATGTAACTCTGTGAGATGAATTAACAGAACACAGAGCAGTTTCTCAGAAAGCTTCTTTCCAGTTTTGAACGGAAGATATTTCCTTTTTCACCATAGCCCTCTAGGGGCTTCCAAATATCCCTTTGCCAATTCCACAAGAACAGCCTTAGCGAAAGGCTTCTTGAAGGGAAAGATGTAACTCTGTGAGATGAATTAACAGAACACAGAGCAGTTTCTCAGAAAGCTTCTTTCCAGT
>NW_027327342.1:0-15070 GCF_047675955.1 Chlorocebus sabaeus
GTGGTCTTTGTTTTGCCCATTTCTACTTAGAATTTCCGTGTGGCCTCTCGGCACATCATAGGAAATGCATATTCTGGTGCAACAGGGCATAAAATCAGCCCAATTTACCTGTGGCTGTCCCATCACCTACCCTAGGTCCTTCATAATGTCTGCTTGATACCTACAAAACTCCACAAATAATGCAGAATCCAAAGTTTATAGCTAAGAAGACCCAGCTTACAAGCTGTATATACCATACCGAAACATTTTGACGAGCAGCGGAAAGTCAAACATTGGATAATTCCAAATATCTGAGTGTACAAACAAAACAGCAAGCCTCTGAAAACTTTGATCAGGACGAGTTTAATTAAGAATACATTGTTAATGAACCATAGAAGCCATAATTCTTTGCTTTATTACAAATAAGTAGATGTTTCTGACTTTTAAAATAGCTGTAATGGCTTAAAAGACTTAAATGAAATTCAGAAACTTGGCCTAGTATTTCAGAGTTGGTCTTTATGGTTCTTGTACGAGGTGGATGTAAGACATAGAAAACCAATTCATATTCCCTAGTTCTTGATATATAATTACAAATAGCATCACTAATGGCAGTGTAATAGCATGGTAATTAGTCTTAAGCTCCATTTGCTACATTGAAACTTTTGTTATACATCATTATATAATACAATGTTAATTATAACAAAATGGGATAAGCCTATTGGAAGACAAAGGAGGCCTGTTGGCTGTAATGGGGATTTTGGTCATTTCAGCAACTTACAAAGCTTTTATTATATAATATATTGGATATATATAATCCCTAAAGTGGCAATAATTTGATAGGATCCATTGAAGAAATTGGGCCAAAAAAAAAAAGGAGCAATGAAGAAAGGCTTGCCTCTTCATACATTAAAGGGAATCTGCTTCGTGCCACCCTACTTAGCAAATCTTCACAAGAATGATAAGGCTTAATAGTTTAGCTGCAACTCCTTTACAAGTTACCCACATCCATATCTACACTGCTGTAAAAATGTGTGTTTCATGTAGTAACACAATGTCTGTGATATCTTCACTTCTCCATTCCAAAGTGAGAATGATGATGGTGATGTTTTGGGATGTGAGAGCAAACTCCACAGACTAAAACAAATAAACGAAATTCAATTCAGTTCAACAAGTTCTGACTACATACCATATGCAAAGCAGCATGCGGATGCTCCAGTGAAAGTACGTGGCTGAGCCAGGCGCAGTGGCTCACGCCTGTCATCCCAACGCTTTGGGAGGCCGAGGTGGGAGGATCATTTGGGGCCAGGAGTTTAGGACCAGCCTGGCCAACATGGCAACACCCCATCTCTACTAAAAAATACAAAAATTAGCTGGGCGTGGTGGCACGCACCTGTAGTAATCCCAGCTACTTGGGAGGCTGAGGCAGGAGAACTGCTTGAACCCAGGAGGCAGAAGTGCAGTGAGCCAAGATCATGCCAGTGCACTCCAGCCTAGGTGACAGAGCAAGACCCCATTTCAAAAAAAGAAGGGGAGAGAAAAGGAAGGAAGGAAGGAAGGAAGGAAGGAAGAAGGAAGGAAGGAAGGAAGGAAGGAAGGAAGGAAGGAAGGAAGGAAGGAAGGAAGGAAGGGAGGGAGGGAGGGAGGGAGGGAGGGAGGGAGGGAGGAAGGGGAGAAGGAGAAAAGGAAAGAAAGAAAAGAAAGAGAGAGAGAGAGAAAGCAAGAAAGAAAAGAAAGAAAGAAAAAGAAAGAAAGAAAGAAAAGAAAGAAAGAAAGAAAGAAAGAAAGAAAGAAAGAAAGAAAGAAAGAAAGAAAGAAAGAAAGAAAGAAAGAAAGAAAGAAAGAAAGAAAGAGAAAGAAAGAGAGAGAGAGAGAGAGAAGGAAGGAAGGAAGGGAAGGGAAGGAAGGAAGGAAGGAAGGAAGGAAGGAAGGAAGGAAGGAAGGAAGGAAGGAAGGAAGGAAGGAAGGAAAGACAGGACACAGCTGAGATATCTATGGTACTTTTTCTTTTCTTGTAATTTGTCCATTTAGCTGTAGTTGCTGCCAGGCATTGTAGTGGGAAAGTCACAACTAGAGCTCCATTAAACCACTTTATTTGTTTATGTTGCTACCAATAAAAATATGTGTAAGAAAATTGTACAATGATTCATCAAATATGCATCCTTGAACATCTGGGTGTGAATACTATGAGATTATCAACTATTTATTAATCTTTCATTCATTCATACATACAACAAATATCTATTAAAGCACCTATGATGTGCTAGACACTATTGTAAATGCTGGAATATAGCAGTGGACAAAGCACTCAAAAATTCCTGCTGTGTACTTAGTACCACAGGGATACCAAAACTTTACTTCTTCGATAGCTATTTTATGTATTTATCTATTTTTGTAATACACAGGACACAGTCTCTTCCCTCAAAGAGTTGACATCCTATTCGAGAAGCAAAACTAACACACACCAAATTTAGGAAGCAGTTTTCTGCAAACTATAGGATGGTCGCCGTATGTACAAATCTACTTCAGTAGAACCTATGTTCACCGGATTTTTCTTCCACATTTCAGATGCCAAAACCATGTCTCTTCCCCCTTCTCTCCTTTTTTTTTAAAAAATTTGTTGTTGTTGTTGTTTTTGCTTTTTTGAGACAGGGTCTCGCTTCCTCACACAGGGTGGAGTGCAGTGGCACCATCATGGCTCACTGTAAACTCCATCTCCTGGGCGCAAGCTCCCCTTCCACCTCAGCCTCCTAAGTAGCTGGGAAGCTAATTTTTTTATTTTTGTAGAGGTCTCACTATGTTGCCCAGGCTGGTCCTAAACTCCTAGCCTAAAGTTCTCCTGCCTTGGCCTCCCTAAGTGCTGGGATTATAGGCATGAGCCAGCACACCCAGCCCACCCTTGTCTCCTAAAACAACAGACTCTGCTAGCAGCAGTGCTGCCTGGATTTAGATATGGCACCTTAAAGGCAGTGTTGTGACGTCACATCACCAATTTCCTGGTCATTTATTGATCTATTTGGTGGGTTCTGGTTGAACTAAAAAATCCAAAAGGAGCCCAGTAGAGACGTGTATGTGTGTGTGTGTGTGTGTGTGTGTGTCTGTGTGTCTGTGTGTCTGTGTGTATGTACCTAAAGGTTTGTGTAGTTTGGTGAATTATATTTTGTTGGCAGTTCAAATATCTCTTTCAATTTTGTTTGACTTGTCAGAACCAGCAGACCTGGATAAAAAGAACCCAGAAATTAAAATTGATGAAACAGGTAAATTTGTCTTGCTGACCAACTTTTAAAAAAATTTTTACTATGGCTTTCATTGTGTTTATGAAGCAACTTTGTGGAACTCTAATACACCGGAATGTCAAAAAGTTCAAATGAAAAACATCTATGCCCATGGCCCTGGGTTGGTGCTGTGGGTCGAATTGTGCCCATAGAGTACCCACTTCCGAGCTGCCCGTAAGACTTGGGGAGCCTCGGTGACGGTTCCTGCTTGTACATACTTGGTTGAGCCTGGGAAGTGTGCTCACCCTGGCCCTTCCTTGCCCAGTCTAGAGGTGGAACATAAAGGATAATCAGCTCAAACACACTGAGTTTATCACTACAAAGACAGAAAACTAGTGAAGACTATTTCCATACACGGTTATATGAAACCAACCAAAATTATTGTCTCTAGTTGATATCCAACTAGGATCTTTAAGAGACCAGCGCCCAATTTCTGAGATAATCCATTGTGTTTGATTCATCTTTTCCCATCTTCCTCTACTGGAACCTTGGTTTTGTGATGATGATGATGATGATAAGAAGGATTTATTGAAGAGCTAGTATGTGCTGAGCACTTTACATACCTGATCTTTTTCTTTTCTTTTCTTTTTTTCTTGAGACAGAGTCTGTCTCTGTCACCCAGGCTTGGAGTGCAGTGGTGTGATCTCAGCTCACTGCAGCCTCCACCTTTCAGGTTCAAGCAATTTTTCCTACCTCAACTTTCCAAGCAGACTACAGGCCCACACCACCATGCCCAACTTATTTTTGTGTCTTTTCTAAGATGGATTTTGACCATGTTGCCCAGGCTGGTCTCGAATTCCTTAGTTTAAGCGATTCCCTGACCTCAGCCTCCCAAAGTGCTGGGATTACAGGCATGAGCCACTGCACCCATCCTACATACCTTACCTTATTTAATCTTCACAGCAGCTCTAGGGGTTGTATTTATCCCCATTCTACAGATAGAGACTGAAACTTAAGTAGCATAGATAATTGGGTGGCAGCCTCACACTTTAGCCTGATGAACTATAAATGTGTGTTTTTGTTGAACGCTGCTTGGTGATCAAATGCAAGACCTTTGATCAGAGTTAGGCCTTGCCTGATATAACTCTATTCCTAGAAGTTTCCACATCTCCCAGCCAGCATTGTGGGCTGTTGGACACTTGCCCCAGCATCACTGACAGCTGCTGTGGGTAGTGCTACACCCTGATCATCAATGCACATCAGCATGTGTTGCCGTTAGAGATGGGATCCTACTCTATGTCCAGTCGTGGACTTCACAGAGACAAATAAATATGGCACCATGCTGTTAGTAATACGAACACATTACCAAGTCCACACAGAGATATAAACTTTATTAGAGGTTGTTTCAAAACAATATTTCATCAAGGGAGAGAATATTAATATGTCCCAAGGCTTGTTTTCTCTTGGTTAGGGACTTGCATCTCATATTTTTAGTTTTCTTTGATTGGAATCTTTGTTGATCAGAACACCATTAAGTAAACCCCAGGCACATTGTGCATTAACATTTTTATCCCGTTTCTAGTACCAGGTAATTAGGCTGAAAGCTGCCATGTTAACAATTTCTCCCATTCCACTCTAAAGAAAACAAGTCCCCAGTGACTGAGCTGCAGAGCAGTGCAACTGTCTCCGGTTAAACTACCAGGGCTGCAAAGATGCTGATTATTAGTAAATGTCTTCCATTCGGCATGACAGACACCGTTTTCTCGATTTGAGCCACACTCTGTTTACATGTCAGCAGCAAGCATTCTCTTGTTCTAAAAAAATCACTCCTTCTTTACTGAAACTACTGTAGACTTTGGGCAAAATTTGTTTGACTTAAAGATTTCCCATATGGGAGAACAAACACATGCACAAACCATGCCAGATCCTGGAAGCAGCACCACGTAGAAGGGCGGCCATGAAGGTTTTTCTCGTGCCTGTTTTGGGATTAGGTACACGCACTGGGAATGGTAAAATCCCCTTGCTAGACTAATGTGTGACTAAGCATTTTGCAAAACTTAATGACCACATATCTAGCCAAGGACTGTAAACACAGATTACAATCTAGGACAGATGGGGCAGCATGAAATCTGAATTAGATGAGCATGGAACCTCCCAGTTTATCCAGAACAGGTTGTTTCCACGTGCTAAGCAGTCTGGCAGAAGCCCCAGCACCCACTCCCCACTACCACCTCCCACTCCCCACTACCACCTCCCACACTTCTATTCCCAACAATGAGTCAGGGAATAGAAGTGACAGGCAAAACTGGGGTGTGCAATTTGCTCCTGTTTCGTTTCTTTCTATTTTTCTGTCTGCCTTCATCTGGTCCGTTGGCAGTGCTCACGGAGACAATATTGTTATTTTCCATAGGGAGCACACCAGGATATGAAGGTGAAGGAGAAGGTGACAAGAACATCTCCAGGAAGCCAGGCAATGTGTTGAAGACCTTAGACCCCATCCTCATCACCATCATAGCCATGAGCGCCCTGGGGGTCCTCCTGGGGGCTGTGTGTGGGGTTGTGCTGTACTGTGCCTGTTGGCATAATGGGATGTCAGAAAGAAACTTGTCTGCCCTGGAGAACTATAACTTTGAACTTGTGGATGGTGTGAAGTTGAAAAAAGACAAACTGAATACACAGAGTACTTATTCGGAGGCATGAAGGCGGACAGTGATGAAAAGACAGTCAGAGGACAGAAGTGGAAGGACGGGAGTGAGCTGGGGAGCTATTGATCTTTCACTATACAGGCTGGGAAGTGTGTTGATGACCACTGAGCCAGGCTTTTCTCAGGAGCTTCAATGAGTATGGCCGACAGACATGGACAAGGAGCTGTGTTCACCATCGGACTCATGTACAGTCAGCTTTTTTCCTGTTGGTTTCATTTGAATAATCAGATGCTGGTGTTGAGACCAAGTATGGTTGACTTAATCATTCATTTCGACCCCTCCTGCCCCCCCAGCCTCCTCTCCCTTTTATGGATTCTTTTTGGAAACTGTGCGAAATCCAAGATGCTGGCACCAAGCGTATTCCGTGTGGCCCTTTGGATGGACATGCTACCTGAAACCCAGTGCCCAGAATATACTAGAATCACCGCGTATCAGTGGACTCCTGAAGTTGTACTTGTGTATAATTGCCCGCGTCGTGCATAGGCAAAGAAGGATTAGGCTGTTTTCTTTTTAAAGTACTGTAGCCTCAGTACCAGTATAGTGCATCAGCCCTGTTTACGAAGCAATACTGTCCGATTTTCTTGCTGTTTTTCCAGTGTTGTACTAAACCTCGTGCTTGTGAACTCCATACAGAAAACAGTGCCATCCCTGAACACGGCTGGCCACTGGGTGTACTGCTGACAACTGCAACAACAAAAACACAAATCCTTGGCACTGGCTAGTCTATGTCCTCTCAAGTGCCTTTTTGTTTGTACTGGTTCATTGTGTTACATTAACGACCCACTCTCTTTCTTGCTGGTGAAAGCCCTACTCTTTAATCAAACCGTGGTGGCCCACTGACTAAGAAGAAAGTTTATTTTCGTGTGAGACGTCAGCCCCTCCGGGCAGGCAAGGGCTCTGAAGATTTGGCAACGTGGCTTAATTGTTCTGCTTTTTCTGTAGTTCAATTTCATGTCTCTTGACCCTTTTGTATAAAGCTGCAATATTCTCTCTTGTTGTTCTTTCATATGGAATGTATTTTCAAATGTAAACTCTTTTCTCTTTCTCTCTCCTATCTCTCTGTCTTTTTTTCTCTCTTAAAATTGGAGGATTTGCCGTTGTCCAGAAAAGAAACTTGCAGCTTTAACCTGCTGGGAATGGCAAACGATTTTACTAGACTTTATGTTTAAAAATAAATAAATAAGGGAAATTCCTAACTTTGCCCTCCAAAGTCTAACTTTGGTTTTCTTGTTAACTGGTTAAAGTGACAGTATCTTTTTTCCTTATCTATTCTGTTCAAAACGACCTCTGATAGAAATGTTGGCATTTAGTAGAAATAGTGGTAAGTTGAGGAAAGAAATAATACAAATTGGCTTTCAAGTGAGACCCAAAGGAAGAACTGGATAAAATCTTCCAAATATCCAAAAGCATGAGATTTTTCTATCCAAATATGCAAAAATGACCCAAGAGAACCTTCTTGTTTTGCTTCTGAGTCAGACAAGGGAATTGGAAGGAATAACAGTTAATTTAAGAATTAAACTATAAATCCTGATGCCTGGGCGTCAAGTATTTTAAGATAAGAGGGGGGAAAACATAAAGTCAAAACAAATGGTTTACAAAGTTCATAACAGCAACCTTGAAAAAATAAACTTAAATGAATGCTTCTAGAAATTTCCAGCAGCTTGCAAAAAATAAGCCTGCCTTAGGGCTGGCAATACCTAAGCCTCTAACAGCACAGGGAAGCAAATATCTTACCAGGCAGCCTATGAATTAACCCAAAGAAGCTTTGGTGGTTTTTGGTGCATTTTTATCATGCCATGTTGGACATGAGATTTTTTAGATCTTCCTCCCTTCCCGCTTTGCTAGACGTCTCACTCAAAGACATTTGTTGGGAGTCACATTTGCATCATAGATGAGACAGTCCATTCATCTTAGTTAAATTGAATTGAGAATGCCTTTTGTTTCCAGGAAAGTATTGATCACCATGAAAGAAGAATAGTTTTTTGTCCCCAGAGGCATTCATTTAGTTGATATAATCCTACCAGAAGGAAAGCACTAAGAAAGACTTGTTTTTTGCTTTTAAAGGCAACAGACTTAAAGTTGTCCTCAGCCAAGGAAAAATGATACTGCAACTTTAAAATTTAAAGTATCTTGCACTGATAAATATATTTAAAAATTATATGTTTATAAAGTTATTAATTTGTAAAGGCAGTGTTACAAAATGTTCAGTTTATATTGTTTTAGATTGTTTTGTAATTTTTAAAGGTGTAAAATAACATATTTTTTCTTTATGGAAATCTATAAAACTTTCTGTAGTAAAATGTTTTCATTTTACTGGTATATTATTGCTTCATGTTTTGTACCATCATAAGATTTTGTGCAGATTTTTTTTACAGAAATTATTATTTTCTATGACAATATGACACTTGTAAATTGTTGTTTCAAAATGAACAGCGAAGCCTTAACTTTAAATGACATTTGTATTCTCAGACACTGAGTAGCATAAAAACCACATAGAACTGAACTGTAACTTAAATTCCAAACTATGACTACTACATTCCAAAGAAACAGTTGAATTAAACATTTTCATAAAATATCCCACACCTGATGGCTTTTATTATATTAGCACTGTTCTAGTTAAAGAAGTTGGTGACATGCCACCATCCAATAACTTTCAAGATTTTTTAAAGTTCTCTTTTTTAAAATATTCTGATAAGGAGAGAAGATTAAGAAGACATTTTCCGAAAGTAGAATCTCAACTCAAATTGGACCCCGTCATGATAAGGAGTACAGAATTTGACGTTAGGAATGGAAATATTTAAATCCTAAATTGTGTGTCAAATGTTCTATATTTCATTTGGTAAAGTTTCTTTTATCATATTCACTCATAACTTGGTAAGTTTTGTTCTTGTAGAAAATAGTAATGAGTCTGGCAGTATTTATTCATGCACCCATGCTACATTTAGGTAATGGGAAAAGTTGGGTAGAACATTACAACTGGCTGTTTGGTAATTCTTAGGAAAGTTTTTATTCCATCTGGAACCAGAATAATAGGAAAAATAATAACAACAACAAAGACAACAGAAGTGTCCAGTTAAAGGGGCCCTTTTTACAACAAAACTGGCCTAGCTTAATTTCTGTTACTCACAGACCAATAAGTCTTTCTCCACTACCATCCTCTGACTGTAGGAAAACTAATTCCTGGAAGCACAGGAACTCCCTGAGGAGTGGGCTGCTTTGGACAGCCAGGCTCCATCAATCAATATTTCCTTCACTTCCTGCTCTTCTCTGGATGCTTATGCCTTTTTGCATTTTCCAAGATTAACCAAGAATAGAAAATTTTCCCTAATGCATGGGTTTTTAGATCTCTCTACTCACAGAAAAGAGTCAGAGAGAATCACTTTACTAAAGTTACATTCTACCTAAATTCATGGATGTTTCCAGAAAAATATGATGACTTCCAAGGAGTCTATTAGAATTAATCTACACATACTTTCTGAAAAATGCTAAGGGCCATGCACTAATATTATCTCTGTTTTATTGTTTGAGAAGAACTTCAACATGAATACTTTTCACTCTTATCCCTAGTTAAAGGCTAAGCTAGGCTTTTCATACTAGATTTAACAAGCTAAATCGCTGTATAATACTTCCCAGATTCAGGACTGAAACATTTAACTTAAAGCATAAAAATGATTTACTGTTCTGTCTCCTTTCTTCCCTCATAACTTATTAATTGCCACTTGGGCTGAATTGCACTGTATTTTTATGCAAATCAAATCAGCATTCCATAATGCTTCTGCTTCCCAATGGTAATTATAACTGTGTTGCATTAAAAAATAGCTTTGCCAAGAATTAGCTCTATTTTCCTAAACTATATCCACTAAGGGATCTTAAGCAGAATTTCAAGTTGGGGATTGAGAAACCTAGATGAAGGGACTGTCACACTGAGTAGAATTTAGCACCAAGAAGCATGGAAGACAATGATGAGAACTGACTTTTTCTCCACAATGTTCCAAAGAAACATTGAAAGATGATTCAGAGGAGAACATCACATTATCACATGCATGCCAGAAAGGTCCTAGGAGCTGATCCCATCATTTTAGGAGAGAAAGAGTATGGGGATTGTCTATGGTGATGGCATCATACTGCTATTTGTTGAAACTCTAGCTGTTTTCACAGCTGCTTTGTGAAAGGTAAGTAAGGTAAGTTTTGTAATTATTCATTCTACTTTATAAATGGGGAATCCAAAGTTCAGAGAGGTTGAGTGATGAGTCCAGGATGTATCTGGTCTCATCTCTCCTCCATTCCTCCCACCGTTCCACAGTTCTGCATTAACATGGGAGAGGTTCATACGGGACCTGGCTGCCCAAAATGTGTCCCAAGAGGCAGCAATAGCAGCAGCATCACTGGAAGCCTATTAGAAATGCAGAGTCTCGGGCTGTGCCCCAGATCTGCTGAGTCATTTTAACAAGATCCCCAGACCACCTGTCATCACATTCAGGTTTAAGAAGTCCCAACGTGGCCTGCCGCCACCTAAGCCAGGTGTGCGAAAGTTTGCATTGCTTCAGATGGTGGTGTCTGAACACAAAGCACTTTTCAGAAGCATCTAAACACAATGCAGCCTGTAATAACACCGGTAAATTTAAAATCTCACTTAATCCAGAAGTGCTTTGTGGTCATTCTGCCTGATTACTTGTGAGGGGCCTAAAAGTGGGCTTTTCTGATAGAGAAAAGAGGCTGCTGATGTGGTAATTTGCTGGATTAAAAACTTTAAAAGTGTGGCAGAAGCATAGCAAATGCTCTTTTCCTTATCACAGTGCAGTCAGTGGAGAAAGAGGAATGCACACCAATATGTGAATACCCAATTCCTTCTACTCAAAAGACATTGCCTTACATAGCACACACGGCTTAATACCTTCCAAAGATATTAAATTCCTGAATAGTAAAACTAGATGGAACTCTATTTAATCTTTCTTATTAAAGAAAATATCAGATAATAGAGCTTTGTTGTCAATAGTGGCTCCCGAGAGAGGGTTTCTCTATGCGGAAAGATTGTCTCATCTCCACATCTAAATGGAATTGTGCTGTAATGATGCAGGCGTTCACAAGTGTATAATATTCATAGCCAATAATCTAATTTTATCACTGCCCTGTAAATGGACTTGGAAAGTCACTTGCTCTGGCAGAATGTTGGGCTGGAAATGGACTCACTGTCCTGGAAGGGGCTTCTGAGTCTTGCCTTTGTGCAGCTTGGACAAGACAATGACTCACTCGGATGGAAAGCAGGTCTCTGTTCCTCATAATGCTCCTTTCAGTGATCTGGGCATCTCTGCTCCGTCATTTCTGACATGAGCCAATTCCACACCCTTTCCTTAAGGCCTCATTATCATTTTTTCAGATAGATGATGCTGGCAGTGCTCATGATCTTGATGTTATCCTGCCAGGAAATCATTCCATCACCTATCAGGATTATCATTGCTCTAATTTTGTCCAACTTCTGAAATTTTTCAATGCTGATTAAATTGCTCCTTAACTTTGTATATGTGATATATTCAAAGCAGACTCAATTATTATGCTCTGGTCTTTTGCAATTCTGCTGGAATTCAAGCCCTCCAACTATAAGAAACTTATTTTTAGAGTATTAAACATGATTTCTCTTGGGTCAACTTTTAATTTTATTTATATTTAAGTCACCCAAATTCTCTTTACTTGTAAGAAGAAATACTCTTTTTGTCATGCAAATAACAAATTCTCCCTTCTATCTAATTTCACGTACATATTAGAAAGTTTGGCTGCCTGGAAGGGTCCAAGCAGTGGCAACAGGGTGATCTCTCCCGTGTACCCTAACACACAGAGTTAACTACAGTAGATATTTATGTTCCAACTACTCAGGAAGCACCTTGTCAAATCCACTCTGCATAAATATCTTAACTCCTTAATATCATAACCACTACCATTTCCTAAAGGTTTGCTGTGTACCAGACTTTGCTAGATACCTCAATTAATCCTTCAAGCTACCTTGTGATTTGGGGATATAAAAATAGGTTCAGAGAGGCTAAGAAAAGTAACTAATGTCACACAGCTAGTTGGTAAGGTGCACTTGCAAGATTCAAACCCAGGTCTGTCTAACACGAAGCTTATAATCCTAATAGCTACCCTACGCTGCTTCCACAGTGTAAAGACAAAGTTTTGTCACTGCATGTCAGTTGCTACAGAAATGCTTTGCAGTATGTTAAGCTACGATCTCACTTTACTATTAGGCCTGGTATTAGTCAGCTTAGGTTAGGCTATAAGGTAAGAAATACACTCCCAAATATTAGTGGATTAACCTATACAAGTGTATTTGTTGCTCACACAAATTGTAGCATGAGTCTGGTGGCTCTGCAGGGCAGTTCTCTTCCATGCAGTGATTCAAGGATCCAGGCTGGTTACTTCTTGCTGCCATACTAACCAGAACATGTGGCTTGTAGTCTCTGTGCAAGAGAGAACTAGAAAGATGCTTATTGCCTCAGATGCTTCAGCCTGGAGTTGACACAGACCCTACCACATTTCAAGGGCTCTGAGAAAAGAGGGGGAGCACTTGTATATTCAGTGAGCTGTTGGCATCTCTGTCACAGCTTTCTTTTTTTTTTTTTTTTTAATGACAATGGGTCTTGCTATGTTGCCCAGCCTGGTCTCAAACTCCTGGGCTTAAGCAATCCCCGCTTCTTGGCATCCCAAGATGCTGGGATTTCAGGTATGACCCACTGTGCCCAGCCTCTGCCACAACTTTCAAGGGCAAAGCCACACTTCTGCCATAGAAGAGTAGATGAGATCATTCACTATGCTTGTCACGTAGGGAAGTGAGGTTCTTCTCAGACTGGAAACCAACCATAATTTAGATGGAGCAGTCAAACAAGATGTCAAATGAGATGAGATGGCTCATGTCAAAGATGAGCCTCCTGAGTGTGGGACTGTGAGGGGCATCCTCCATATGGAAGCAGGTCAGGAGACAGGAAGTGAGGAATCTGCAGTAAGAGTCTTTAGAATTATTTAAGCCCTTTGGGTTCAAAGAAAAAAGCTCTTAGGAGGCACCATGTGAAATGAGACAGGCTCTGAGTCCCGGGAGCCAACGTTTACACTTCTCATGTGTGCTCATGTATTTCCACTTGAGTTTCCCTTCATATTTAGTCATTTAGTATTCAGTAACTTCAGTAATATGCAGTGATTTTAAAGTCACCATACATCTCAGCTTTCCAAAGGAGAGGGGAAAGGTTTGTGTTTATATTTGGGCCAAAACCCAAGGAAGGAAGTCAAACAATATCTGGGGCCCAATATCCACAATATTTGTGAATATTCCCATCCACAGGACTTCCTGTCTCCACTCCCTATTTTATTTCTTTCCCTAGAATTTATCACCTGTTAGTACAATATATACTCTACTGACTTATTTTATTCTCTATCTACACTGTTAAATACAGATTCCATGAGGGCACTGATTGTCATCCATTTAGTTTAGTGCAGTGTCTACAACACATGGAATAAACAGTACCTGGTACATGGGAGATGTTAGACCAATATTTGTCGAATAATGGAACCATGGTTTGAAACCAGCCTGGGTCATATAGCAAGACGCCACTCTACAAAAAAATTTTTTAAGTTAGCCAGGTGTGGTAGTGTGTACCTGTAGTCTCAGCTAATTGGAAGACTGAGGTGGGAGGATCCCTTAAGCCCAGGAGTTCAAGGCTGCGTGAGCCATGATTACACTACAGCACTTCAACCTGGCGACAGAGCAAAACGCTATCTTAAGGGAAAAAAAAAAAAAAAGAAAGAAAGAAATCAGACATCAGGAGACTTTTAAAGTTGGGTGCAGGAGATTCTCCTTTTTCAGCAAGAACTTGGAGGATTACAGTTTCCAAGTTTTCATTTTTTTTCTTAAAAGAAATTTCTTTCACACCCTGCTTGTTCTGGAATTACTCTATACCAGGATGACACCTCCTGCACTACTTATCTCTTCCACAGAGACAAGCAGTCCTCCTGCCTAAATTTCTTCTTTTCTTGTCTCCACCCATCCTCACCACACAAAAGTTATTGAGTGCAAAATCACTCATGGCTTCACTGCAGCTCCTCTCCCAGCAATTGGGGGAAGACCAACCTTGTGGATATTGTGTTGAACATGGCATAAAAGGTTAGCTCTGTGGGATGCCAGCAGTAAGGATAGATTTTAGAAACACAACCAGGCCACCTGCAGGATCAGTTAGGGAGGTAGACAGCTTCCTGAGTGGCATTATTTGGGGATTACTGAAAGGTCTCCAAACACCTAGCTCTGAGCCTGCTTCTCATTCAAAAAGACAGATTAAGCATAAACTACTACTTTCTCTACCCCCATGATTTTATTTTATATATAAAAACAATACTTTAAACGTAGTAAATGTGTAATGAAGCTTAAAAAAATAAATAAGTACAATAGCAGAATGGAAATGAAAAAATACAGGCAGAAAATGAACGAGTAAGATAGACTACGAAACTTTTGAGTTAATAGCTCAAATAGTAAGCTAAAACTACATCCTCTACATGCAAGAAAGAAAATTAAGCAGACAGGTCTGGGTGCAGTAGCTTAAGCCTATAATCCCAGCACTTTGGGAGGCCCAGGTGGGCGGATTGCTTGAGTCTAGGAGTTAGAGACCAGCCTAGGCAACATGGTGAGACCTTGTCTTTATTAAAAATACAAAAAAAGGCTGGGCACGGTGGCTCACGCCTGTAATCCCAGCACTTTGGGAGGCCAAGGAGGGTGGATCACGACGTCAGGAGATCAAGACCATCCTGGCTAACACGGTGAAAACCCCTCTCTACTAAAAATACAAAAAAAAATTAGCCAGGCGTGGTGGCAGGCACCTGTAGTCCCAGTTACTCGGGAGGCTGAGGCAGGAGAATGGCAGGAACCCAGGAGGCGGAGCTTGCAGTGAGCAGAGACCACGTGCCACTGCACTCCAGCCTGGGCAACACAGCAAGACTCCGTCTCAAAAAAAAAAAAAAAAGCCAGGTGTGGTGGTGTGCACCTCTGCTCCCAGCTACCCAGGAGGCCGAAGCAGAAGAATCACTTGAACCTGGGAGGTAGAGTGCGCAGTGAGCTGAGACAGAGCAAGACTCCATCTCAATAATAACAATAACAATAAAGAAAAGTAAGCCGACAGGGAGATAGAGAATGCTTAAAGA
>NW_027327343.1:0-15063 GCF_047675955.1 Chlorocebus sabaeus
AATCATGTGTTTAAAATCATTATCCATCATTAATAATGGTATCCTATGAATTTTTAGTATCATTGATAATTATTAAAATCGATCATTGATGATTAATAATCATATTAATATTCCTAATACCACAGGAAGTGTAAACCTACTTGTGATGCTGTTCTTCATATCCAGGGACGGAAAGCAGGACTTTAGTTTTAATATCGCACTAGGTGTACACTCACCGCGTGACACTCATCCTAATATAAAGGAGGGTAGAGTATCACATGACTCCAAACATAACAATGAATGGATAGCTACCTGGTAATATTACTCGTAATATTCCCGGAAGACACCTATGCTATTAGTCCGAATATGGCACTGAGGGTACAGCTCTTCTGAGATATTGTTCCTAGTATACGGAGGGGGAGAGGATGATAATAATTCGCAGGCTGCGTGCTCCCGCCCAGTGATATTGTAATTACTATCCTGGGAGGGAGAGGATGATACTGCACTCTGTACAGCAGAAGGCGTACACCCAGTCTGGATATTGTTTCTAATATTCACGGAGGGGACAGGCTGATATTACTCGCAATGTGGCATAGAGTGGAAGTTCACCCAGTTATTAATCTCAGTATCACACACACTGTACAACGCCATGTGATACTCTTCCAACTGTCCCCGTGACCGGCCCCGAGCCGCCACCCCCGGCCCGCCCCCCTGGCTTCTGGGAGCCCCATCCCGGGGGGGCAGGCACGCCCCCCGATCGGGCTCCCAGCCGCCACCCCCGGCCGGCCCCATGGCTTCTGGAGCCCCATCGCCGGGGGTGCAGGCACGCCCCCCGATCGGGCTCCAGCCGCCACCCCCGGCCCGCCCCCCTGGCTTCTGGGAGCCCCATCGCCGGGGGTGCAGGCACGCCCCCCGATCGGGCACCCAGCCGCCACCCCCGGCCCGCCCCCCTGGCTTCTGGGAGCCCCATCGCCGGGGGTGCAGGCACGCCCCCCGATCGGGCTCCCAGCCGCCACCCCCGGCCGGCTCCCCTGGCTTCTGGGAGCCCCATCGCCGGGGGTGCAGGCACGCCCCCCGATCGGGCTCCCAGCCGCCACCCCCGGCCGGCTCCCCTGGCTTCTGGGAGCCCCATCGCCGGGGGTGCAGGCACGCCCCCCGATCGGGCTCCCAGCCGCCACCCCCGGCCGGCTCCCCTGGCTTCTGGGAGCCCCATCGCCGGGGGTGCAGGCACGCCCCCCGATCGGGCTCCCAGCCGCCACCCCCGGCCCGCCCCCCTGGCTTCTGGGAGCCCCATCGCCGGGGGTGCAGGCACGCCCCCCGATCGGGCTCCCAGCCGCCACTCCCGGCCCGCCCCCCTGGCTTCTGGGAGCCCCATCGCCGGGGGTGCAACTCTTCTCAGACAATTGTACACCCCCAGTGTGCACACCCTCAGAGGGAGTAACCCCCTCTGTATTAGTAGTCATGTCAGCCTCTTCCTCCCTGAATATTCAGAACAGTATCTCACAGGTGTTGCTACTTCCGGTGATACTGATTGTCATTTCCTCCTCTCCCAAGCAGAAGTTCGAAACACTATCACGGGGGGTGTACACCATCTGTGATATAGAAATTAACATCGTCCTCTCCCCGGTGGATATCAGGAAGAAGTCTATTAATCATTAATATTAATAATTATATTAATAATAATTATTATTATTGATACTAATGATCACAATAAAGAGAGTAAAAATTAATACTGGCTTAAAATGGTATCGATTTGTAATAATAATTATTAGTAATATCACTATTAATAATAATATTATGATATTAGCTATTAATGTGACTTAAATCAATACCCAGAGACGCTGGGAATCAAATAATAGTTAGTATTAGGAACTAATAATATTATTGCATGACATTAATATTAATAATTAATTGAAAACATGCGTAATCATGTGTTTAAAATCATTATCCATCATTAATAATGGTATCCTATGAATTTTTAGTATCATTGATAATTATTAAAATCGATCATTGATGATTAATAATCATATTATTATTCCTAATACCACAGGAAGTGTAAACCTACTTGTGATGCTGTTCTTCATATCCAGGGACGGAAAGCAGGACTTTAGTTTTAATATCGCACTAGGTGTACACTCACCGCGTGACACTCATCCTAATATAAAGGAGGGTAGAGTATCACATGACTCCAAACATAACAATGAATGGATAGCTACCTGGTAATATTACTCGTAATATTCCCGGAAGACACCTATGCTATTAGTCCGAATATGGCACTGAGGGTACAGCTCTTCTGAGATATTGTTCCTAGTATACGGAGGGGGAGAGGATGATAATAATTCGCAGGCTGCGTGCTCCCGCCCAGTGATATTGTAATTACTATCCTGGGAGGGAGAGGATGATACTGCATTCTGTACAGCAGAAGGCGTACACCCAGTCTGGATATTGTTTCTAATATTCACGGAGGGGACAGGCTGATATTACTCGCAATGTGGCATAGAGTGGAAGTTCACCCAGTTATTAATCTCAGTATCACACACACTGTACAACGCCATGTGATACTCTTCCAACTGTCCCCGTGACCGGCCCCGAGCCGCCACCCCCGGCCCGCCCCCCTGGCTTCTGGGAGCCCCATCCCGGGGGGGCAGGCACGCCCCCCGATCGGGCTCCCAGCCGCCACCCCCGGCCGGCCCCATGGCTTCTGGGAGCCCCATCGCCGGGGGTGCAGGCACGCCCCCCGATCGGGCTCCCAGCCGCCACCCCCGGCCCGCCCCCCTGGCTTCTGGGAGCCCCATCGCCGGGGGTGCAGGCACGCCCCCCGATCGGGCACCCAGCCGCCACCCCCGGCCCGCCCCCCTGGCTTCTGGGAGCCCCATCGCCGGGGGTGCAGGCACGCCCCCCGATCGGGCTCCCAGCCGCCACCCCCGGCCCGCCCCCCTGGCTTCTGGGAGCCCCATCGCCGGGGGTGCAGGCACGCCCCCCGATCGGGCTCCCAGCCGCCACCCCCGGCCCGCCCCCCTGGCTTCTGGGAGCCCCATCGCCGGGGGTGCAGGCACCCCCCGCGATCGGGCTCCCAGCCGCCACCCCCGGCCCGCCCCCCTGGCTTCTGGGAGCCCCATCGCCGGGGGTGCAGGCACCCCCCGCGATCGGGCTCCCAGCCGCCACCCCCCGGCCCGCCCCCCTGGCTTCTGGGAGCCCCATCGCCGGGGGTGCAGGCACCCCCCGCGATCGGGCTCCCAGCCGCCACCCCCCGGCCCGCCCCCCTGGCTTCTGGGAGCCCCATCGCCGGGGGTGCAGGCACCCCCCGCGATCGGGCTCCCAGCCGCCACCCCCCGGCCCGCCCCCCTGGCTTCTGGGAGCCCCATCGCCGGGGGTGCAGGCACCCCCCGCGATCGGGCTCCCAGCCGCCACCCCCGGCCCGCCCCCCTGGCTTCTGGGAGCCCCATCGCCGGGGGTGCAGGCACCCCCCGCGATCGGGCTCCCAGCCGCCACCCCCGGCCCGCCCCCCTGGCTTCTGGGAGCCCCATCGCCGGGGGTGCAGGCACCCCCCCGCGATCGGGCTCCCAGCCGCCACCCCCGGCCCGCCCCCCTGGCTTCTGGGAGCCCCATCGCCGGGGGTGCAGGCACCCCCCGCGATCGGGCTCCCAGCCGCCACCCCCGGCCCGCCCCCCTGGCTTCTGGGAGCCCCATCGCCGGGGGTGCAGGCACCCCCCGCGATCGGGCTCCCAGCCGCCACCCCCGGCCCGCCCCCCTGGCTTCTGGGAGCCCCATCGCCGGGGGTGCAGGCACCCCCCGCGATCGGGCTCCCAGCCGCCACCCCCGGCCCGCCCCCCTGGCTTCTGGGAGCCCCATCGCCGGGGGTGCAGGCACCCCCCGCGATCGGGCTCCCAGCCGCCACCCCCGGCCCGCCCCCCTGGCTTCTGGGAGCCCCATCGCCGGGGGTGCAGGCACCCCCCGCGATCGGGCTCCCAGCCGCCACCCCCGGCCCGCCCCCCTGGCTTCTGGGAGCCCCATCGCCGGGGGTGCAGGCACCCCCCGCGATCGGGCTCCCAGCCGCCACCCCCGGCCCGCCCCCCTGGCTTCTGGGAGCCCCATCGCCGGGGGTGCAGGCACCCCCCGCGATCGGGCTCCCAGCCGCCACCCCCGGCCCGCCCCCCTGGCTTCTGGGAGCCCCATCGCCGGGGGTGCAGGCACCCCCCGCGATCGGGCTCCCAGCCGCCACCCCCGGCCCGCCCCCCTGGCTTCTGGGAGCCCCATCGCCGGGGGTGCAGGCACCCCCCGCGATCGGGCTCCCAGCCGCCACCCCCGGCCCGCCCCCCTGGCTTCTGGGAGCCCCATCGCCGGGGGTGCAGGCACCCCCCGCGATCGGGCTCCCAGCCGCCACCCCCGGCCCGCCCCCCTGGCTTCTGGGAGCCCCATCGCCGGGGGTGCAGGCACCCCCCGCGATCGGGCTCCCAGCCGCCACCCCCCGGCCCGCCCCCCTGGCTTCTGGGAGCCCCATCGCCGGGGGTGCAGGCACCCCCCGCGATCGGGCTCCCAGCCGCCACCCCCGGCCCGCCCCCCTGGCTTCTGGGAGCCCCATCGCCGGGGGTGCAGGCACCCCCCGCGATCGGGCTCCCAGCCGCCACCCCCGGCCCGCCCCCCTGGCTTCTGGGAGCCCCATCGCCGGGGGTGCAGGCACCCCCCGCGATCGGGCTCCCAGCCGCCACCCCCGGCCCGCCCCCCTGGCTTCTGGGAGCCCCATCGCCGGGGGTGCAGGCACCCCCCGCGATCGGGCTCCCAGCCGCCACCCCCGGCCCGCCCCCCTGGCTTCTGGGAGCCCCATCGCCGGGGGTGCAGGCACCCCCCGCGATCGGGCTCCCAGCCGCCACCCCCGGCCCGCCCCCCTGGCTTCTGGGAGCCCCATCGCCGGGGGTGCAGGCACCCCCCGCGATCGGGCTCCCAGCCGCCACCCCCGGCCCGCCCCCCTGGCTTCTGGGAGCCCCATCGCCGGGGGTGCAGGCACCCCCCGCGATCGGGCTCCCAGCCGCCACCCCCGGCCCGCCCCCCTGGCTTCTGGGAGCCCCATCGCCGGGGGTGCAGGCACCCCCCGCGATCGGGCTCCCAGCCGCCACCCCCGGCCCGCCCCCCTGGCTTCTGGGAGCCCCATCGCCGGGGGTGCAGGCACCCCCCGCGATCGGGCTCCCAGCCGCCACCCCCGGCCCGCCCCCCTGGCTTCTGGGAGCCCCATCGCCGGGGGTGCAGGCACCCCCCGCGATCGGGCTCCCAGCCGCCACCCCCGGCCCGCCCCCCTGGCTTCTGGGAGCCCCATCGCCGGGGGTGCAGGCACCCCCCGCGATCGGGCTCCCAGCCGCCACCCCCGGCCCGCCCCCCTGGCTTCTGGGAGCCCCATCGCCGGGGGTGCAGGCACCCCCCGCGATCGGGCTCCCAGCCGCCACCCCCGGCCCGCCCCCCTGGCTTCTGGGAGCCCCATCGCCGGGGGTGCAGGCACCCCCCGCGATCGGGCTCCCAGCCGCCACCCCCGGCCCGCCCCCCTGGCTTCTGGGAGCCCCATCGCCGGGGGTGCAGGCACCCCCCGCGATCGGGCTCCCAGCCGCCACCCCCGGCCCGCCCCCCTGGCTTCTGGGAGCCCCATCGCCGGGGGTGCAGGCACCCCCCGCGATCGGGCTCCCAGCCGCCACCCCCGGCCCGCCCCCCTGGCTTCTGGGAGCCCCATCGCCGGGGGTGCAGGCACCCCCCGCGATCGGGCTCCCAGCCGCCACCCCCCGGCCCGCCCCCCTGGCTTCTGGGACCCTTGTGGACTCACAGCCTCTTTCTGATATTTTGAGTAATATCATCTTCCCATCTGAAAATTTTCAACTCTTCTCAGACAATTGTACACCCCCAGTGTGCACACCCTCAGAGGGAGTAACCCCCTCTGTATTAGTAGTCATGTCAGCCTCTTCCTCCCTGAATATTCAGAACAGTATCTCACAGGTGTTGCTACTTCCGGTGATACTGATTGTCATTTCCTCCTCTCCCAAGCAGAAGTTCGAAACACTATCACGGGGGGTGTACACCATCTGTGATATAGAAATTAACATCGTCCTCTCCCCGGTGGATATCAGGAAGAAGTCTATTAATCATTAATATTAATAATTATATTAATAATAATTATTATTATTGATACTAATGATCACAATAAAGAGAGTAAAAATTAATACTGGCTTAAAATGGTATCGATTTGTAATAATAATTATTAGTAATATCACTATTAATAATAATATTATGATATTAGCTATTAATGTGACTTAAATCAATACCCAGAGACGCTGGGAATCAAATAATAGTTAGTATTAGGAACTAATAATATTATTGCATGACATTAATATTAATAATTAATTGAAAACATGCGTAATCATGTGTTTAAAATCATTATCCATCATTAATAATGGTATCCTATGAATTTTTAGTATCATTGATAATTATTAAAATCGATCATTGATGATTAATAATCATATTAATATTCCTAATACCACAGGAAGTGTAAACCTACTTGTGATGCTGTTCTTCATATCCAGGGACGGAAAGCAGGACTTTAGTTTTAATATCGCACTAGGTGTACACTCACCGCGTGACACTCATCCTAATATAAAGGAGGGTAGAGTATCACATGACTCCAAACATAACAATGAATGGATAGCTACCTGGTAATATTACTCGTAATATTCCCGGAAGACACCTATGCTATTAGTCCGAATATGGCACTGAGGGTACAGCTCTTCTGAGATATTGTTCCTAGTATACGGAGGGGGAGAGGATGATAATAATTCGCAGGCTGCGTGCTCCCGCCCAGTGATATTGTAATTACTATCCTGGGAGGGAGAGGATGATACTGCACTCTGTACAGCAGAAGGCGTACACCCAGTCTGGATATTGTTTCTAATATTCACGGAGGGGACAGGCTGATATTACTCGCAATGTGGCATAGAGTGGAAGTTCACCCAGTTATTAATCTCAGTATCACACACACTGTACAACGCCATGTGATACTCTTCCAACTGTCCCCGTGACCGGCCCCGAGCCGCCACCCCCGGCCCGCCCCCCTGGCTTCTGGGAGCCCCATCCCGGGGGGGCAGGCACGCCCCCCGATCGGGCTCCCAGCCGCCACCCCCGGCCGGCCCCATGGCTTCTGGGAGCCCCATCGCCGGGGGTGCAGGCACGCCCCCCGATCGGGCTCCCAGCCGCCACCCCCCGGCCCGCCCCCCTGGCTTCTGGGAGCCCCATCGCCGGGGGTGCAGGCACGCCCCCCGATCGGGCACCCAGCCGCCACCCCCGGCCCGCCCCCCTGGCTTCTGGGAGCCCCATCGCCGGGGGTGCAGGCACGCCCCCCGATCGGGCTCCCAGCCGCCACCCCCGGCCGGCTCCCCTGGCTTCTGGGAGCCCCATCGCCGGGGGTGCAGGCACGCCCCCCGATCGGGCTCCCAGCCGCCACCCCCGGCCGGCTCCCCTGGCTTCTGGGAGCCCCATCGCCGGGGGTGCAGGCACGCCCCCCGATCGGGCTCCCAGCCGCCACCCCCGGCCCGCCCCCCTGGCTTCTGGGAGCCCCATCGCCGGGGGTGCAGGCACGCCCCCCGATCGGGCTCCCAGCCGCCACCCCCGGCCCGCCCCCCTGGCTTTTGGGAGCCCCATCGCCGGGGGTGCAGGCACGCCCCCCGATCGGGCTCCCAGCCGCCACCCCCGGCCCGCCCCCCTGGCTTCTGGGAGCCCCATCGCCGGGGGTGCAGGCACCCCCCGCGATCGGGCTCCCAGCCGCCACCCCCGGCCCGCCCCCCTGGCTTCTGGGAGCCCCATCGCCGGGGGTGCAGGCACCCCCCGCGATCGGGCTCCCAGCCGCCACCCCCGGCCCGCCCCCCTGGCTTCTGGGAGCCCCATCGCCGGGGGTGCAGGCACCCCCCGCGATCGGGCTCCCAGCCGCCACCCCCGGCCCGCCCCCCTGGCTTCTGGGAGCCCCATCGCCGGGGGTGCAGGCACCCCCCGCGATCGGGCTCCCAGCCGCCACCCCCGGCCCGCCCCCCTGGCTTCTGGGAGCCCCATCGCCGGGGGTGCAGGCACCCCCCGCGATCGGGCTCCCAGCCGCCACCCCCGGCCCGCCCCCCTGGCTTCTGGGAGCCCCATCGCCGGGGGTGCAGGCACCCCCCGCGATCGGGCTCCCAGCCGCCACCCCCGGCCCGCCCCCCTGGCTTCTGGGAGCCCCATCGCCGGGGGTGCAGGCACCCCCCGCGATCGGGCTCCCAGCCGCCACCCCCGGCCCGCCCCCCTGGCTTCTGGGAGCCCCATCGCCGGGGGTGCAGGCACCCCCCGCGATCGGGCTCCCAGCCGCCACCCCCGGCCCGCCCCCCTGGCTTCTGGGAGCCCCATCGCCGGGGGTGCAGGCACCCCCCGCGATCGGGCTCCCAGCCGCCACCCCCGGCCCGCCCCCCTGGCTTCTGGGAGCCCCATCGCCGGGGGTGCAGGCACCCCCCGCGATCGGGCTCCCAGCCGCCACCCCCGGCCCGCCCCCCTGGCTTCTGGGAGCCCCATCGCCGGGGGTGCAGGCACCCCCGGCGATCGGGCTCCCAGCCGCCACCCCCGGCCCGCCCCCCTGGCTTCTGGGAGCCCCATCGCCGGGGGTGCAGGCACCCCCCGCGATCGGGCTCCCAGCCGCCACCCCCGGCCCGCCCCCCTGGCTTCTGGGAGCCCCATCGCCGGGGGTGCAGGCACCCCCCGCGATCGGGCTCCCAGCCGCCACCCCCGGCCCGCCCCCCTGGCTTCTGGGAGCCCCATCGCCGGGGGTGCAGGCACCCCCCGCGATCGGGCTCCCAGCCGCCACCCCCCGGCCCGCCCCCCTGGCTTCTGGGAGCCCCATCGCCGGGGGTGCAGGCACCCCCCGCGATCGGGCTCCCAGCCGCCACCCCCGGCCCGCCCCCCTGGCTTCTGGGAGCCCCATCGCCGGGGGTGCAGGCACCCCCCGCGATCGGGCTCCCAGCCGCCACCCCCGGCCCGCCCCCCTGGCTTCTGGGAGCCCCATCGCCGGGGGTGCAGGCACCCCCCGCGATCGGGCTCCCAGCCGCCACCCCCGGCCCGCCCCCCTGGCTTCTGGGAGCCCCATCGCCGGGGGTGCAGGCACCCCCCGCGATCGGGCTCCCAGCCGCCACCCCCGGCCCGCCCCCCTGGCTTCTGGGAGCCCCATCGCCGGGGGTGCAGGCACCCCCCGCGATCGGGCTCCCAGCCGCCACCCCCGGCCCGCCCCCCTGGCTTCTGGGAGCCCCATCGCCGGGGGTGCAGGCACCCCCCGCGATCGGGCTCCCAGCCGCCACCCCCGGCCCGCCCCCCTGGCTTCTGGGAGCCCCATCGCCGGGGGTGCAGGCACCCCCCGCGATCGGGCTCCCAGCCGCCACCCCCGGCCCGCCCCCCTGGCTTCTGGGAGCCCCATCGCCGGGGGTGCAGGCACCCCCCGCGATCGGGCTCCCAGCCGCCACCCCCGGCCCGCCCCCCTGGCTTCTGGGAGCCCCATCGCCGGGGGTGCAGGCACCCCCCGCGATCGGGCTCCCAGCCGCCACCCCCCGGCCCGCCCCCCTGGCTTCTGGGAGCCCCATCGCCGGGGGTGCAGGCACCCCCCGCGATCGGGCTCCCAGCCGCCACCCCCCGGCCCGCCCCCCTGGCTTCTGGGAGCCCCATCGCCGGGGGTGCAGGCACGCCCCGCGATCGGGCTCCCAGCCGCCACCCCCGGCCCGCCCCCCTGGCTTCTGGGAGCCCCATCGCCGGGGGTGCAGGCACCCCCCGCGATCGGGCTCCCAGCCGCCACCCCCGGCCCGCCCCCCTGGCTTCTGGGACCCTTGTGGACTCACAGCCTCTTTCTGATATTTTGAGTAATATCATCTTCCCATCTGAAAATTTTCAACTCTTCTCAGACAATTGTACACCCCCAGTGTGCACACCCTCAGAGGGAGTAACCCCCTCTGTATTAGTAGTCATGTCAGCCTCTTCCTCCCTGAATATTCAGAACAGTATCTCACAGGTGTTGCTACTTCCGGTGATACTGATTGTCATTTCCTCCTCTCCCAAGCAGAAGTTCGAAACACTATCACGGGGGGTGTACACCATCTGTGATATAGAAATTAACATCGTCCTCTCCCCGGTGGATATCAGGAAGAAGTCTATTAATCATTAATATTAATAATTATATTAATAATAATTATTATTATTGATACTAATGATCACAATAAAGAGAGTAAAAATTAATACTGGCTTAAAATGGTATCGATTTGTAATAATAATTATTAGTAATATCACTATTAATAATAATATTATGATATTAGCTATTAATGTGACTTAAATCAATACCCAGAGACGCTGGGAATCAAATAATAGTTAGTATTAGGAACTAATAATATTATTGCATGACATTAATATTAATAATTAATTGAAAACATGCGTAATCATGTGTTTAAAATCATTATCCATCATTAATAATGGTATCCTATGAATTTTTAGTATCATTGATAATTATTAAAATCGATCATTGATGATTAATAATCATATTAATATTCCTAATACCACAGGAAGTGTAAACCTACTTGTGATGCTGTTCTTCATATCCAGGGACGGAAAGCAGGACTTTAGTTTTAATATCGCACTAGGTGTACACTCACCGCGTGACACTCATCCTAATATAAAGGAGGGTAGAGTATCACATGACTCCAAACATAACAATGAATGGATAGCTACCTGGTAATATTACTCGTAATATTCCCGGAAGACACCTATGCTATTAGTCCGAATATGGCACTGAGGGTACAGCTCTTCTGAGATATTGTTCCTAGTATACGGAGGGGGAGAGGATGATAATAATTCGCAGGCTGCGTGCTCCCGCCCAGTGATATTGTAATTACTATCCTGGGAGGGAGAGGATGATACTGCACTCTGTACAGCAGAAGGCGTACACCCAGTCTGGATATTGTTTCTAATATTCACGGAGGGGACAGGCTGATATTACTCGCAATGTGGCATAGAGTGGAAGTTCACCCAGTTATTAATCTCAGTATCACACACACTGTACAACGCCATGTGATACTCTTCCAACTGTCCCCGTGACCGGCCCCGAGCCGCCACCCCCGGCCTGCCCCCCTGGCTTCTGGGAGCCCCATCCCGGGGGGGCAGGCACGCCCCCCGATCGGGCTCCCAGCCGCCACCCCCGGCCGGCCCCATGGCTTCTGGGAGCCCCATCGCCGGGGGTGCAGGCACGCCCCCCGATCGGGCTCCCAGCCGCCACCCCCGGCCCGCCCCCCTGGCTTCTGGGAGTCCCATCGCCGGGGGTGCAGGCACCCCCCGCGATCGGGCTCCCAGCCGCCACCCCCCGGCCCGCCCCCCCTGGCTTCTGGGAGCCCCATCGCCGGGGGTGCAGGCACCCCCCGCGATCGGGCTCCCAGCCGCCACCCCCGGCCCGCCCCCCTGGCTTCTGGGAGCCCCATCGCCGGGGGTGCAGGCACCCCCCGCGATCGGGCTCCCAGCCGCCACCCCCCGGCCCGCCCCCCTGGCTTCTGGGAGCCCCATCGCCGGGGGTGCAGGCACCCCCCGCGATCGGGCTCCCAGCCGCCACCCCCCGGCCCGCCCCCCTGGCTTCTGGGAGCCCCATCGCCGGGGGTGCAGGCACCCCCCGCGATCGGGCTCCCAGGCGCCACCCCCGGCCCGCCCCCCTGGCTTCTGGGAGCCCCATCGCCGGGGGTGCAGGCACCCCCCGCGATCGGGCTCCCAGCCGCCACCCCCGGCCCGCCCCCCTGGCTTCTGGGAGCCCCATCGCCGGGGGTGCAGGCACCCCCCGCGATCGGGCTCCCAGCCGCCACCCCCGGCCCGCCCCCCTGGCTTCTGGGAGCCCCATCGCCGGGGGTGCAGGCACCCCCCGCGATCGGGCTCCCAGCCGCCACCCCCGGCCCGCCCCCCTGGCTTCTGGGAGCCCCATCGCCGGGGGTGCAGGCACCCCCCGCGATCGGGCTCCCAGCCGCCACCCCCCGGCCCGCCCCCCTGGCTTCTGGGAGCCCCATCGCCGGGGGTGCAGGCACCCCCCGCGATCGGGCTCCCAGCCGCCACCCCCGGCCCGCCCCCCTGGCTTCTGGGACCCTTGTGGACTCACAGCCTCTTTCTGATATTTTGAGTAATATCATCTTCCCATCTGAAAATTTTCAACTCTTCTCAGACAATTGTACACCCCCAGTGTGCACACCCTCAGAGGGAGTAACCCCCTCTGTATTAGTAGTCATGTCAGCCTCTTCCTCCCTGAATATTCAGAACAGTATCTCACAGGTGTTGCTACTTCCGGTGATACTGATTGTCATTTCCTCCTCTCCCAAGCAGAAGTTCGAAACACTATCACGGGGGGTGTACACCATCTGTGATATAGAAATTAACATCGTCCTCTCCCCGGTGGATATCAGGAAGAAGTCTATTAATCATTAATATTAATAATTATATTAATAATAATTATTATTATTGATACTAATGATCACAATAAAGAGAGTAAAAATTAATACTGGCTTAAAATGGTATCGATTTGTAATAATAATTATTAGTAATATCACTATTAATAATAATATTATGATATTAGCTATTAATGTGACTTAAATCAATACCCAGAGACGCTGGGAATCAAATAATAGTTAGTATTAGGAACTAATAATATTATTGCATGACATTAATATTAATAATTAATTGAAAACATGCGTAATCATGTGTTTAAAATCATTATCCATCATTAATAATGGTATCCTATGAATTTTTAGTATCATTGATAATTATTAAAATCGATCATTGATGATTAATAATCATATTATTATTCCTAATACCACAGGAAGTGTAAACCTACTTGTGATGCTGTTCTTCATATCCAGGGACGGAAAGCAGGACTTTAGTTTTAATATCGCACTAGGTGTACACTCACCGCGTGACACTCATCCTAATATAAAGGAGGGTAGAGTATCACATGACTCCAAACATAACAATGAATGGATAGCTACCTGGTAATATTACTCGTAATATTCCCGGAAGACACCTATGCTATTAGTCCGAATATGGCACTGAGGGTACAGCTCTTCTGAGATATTGTTCCTAGTATACGGAGGGGGAGAGGATGATAATAATTCGCAGGCTGCGTGCTCCCGCCCAGTGATATTGTAATTACTATCCTGGGAGGGAGAGGATGATACTGCACTCTGTACAGCAGAAGGCGTACACCCAGTCTGGATATTGTTTCTAATATTCACGGAGGGGACAGGCTGATATTACTCGCAATGTGGCATAGAGTGGAAGTTCACCCAGTTATTAATCTCAGTATCACACACACTGTACAACGCCATGTGATACTCTTCCAACTGTCCCCGTGACCGGCCCCGAGCCGCCACCCCCCGGCCCGCCCCCCTGGCTTCTGGGAGCCCCATCCCGGGGGGGCAGGCACGCCCCCCGATCGGGCTCCCAGCCGCCACCCCCGGCCGGCCCCATGGCTTCTGGGAGCCCCATCGCCGGGGGTGCAGGCACGCCCCCCGATCGGGCTCCCAGCCGCCACCCCCGGCCCGCCCCCCCTGGCTTCTGGGAGCCCCATCGCCGGGGGTGCAGGCACGCCCCCCGATCGGGCACCCAGCCGCCACCCCCGGCCCGCCCCCCTGGCTTCTGGGAGCCCCATCGCCGGGGGTGCAGGCACGCCCCCCGATCGGGCTCCCAGCCGCCACCCCCCGGCCCGCCCCCCTGGCTTCTGGGAGCCCCATCGCCGGGGGTGCAGGCACGCCCCCCGATCGGGCTCCCAGCCGCCACCCCCGGCCCGCCCCCCCTGGCTTCTGGGAGCCCCATCGCCGGGGGTGCAGGCACGCCCCCCGATCGGGCTCCCAGCCGCCACCCCCCGGCCCGCCCCCCTGGCTTCTGGGAGCCCCATCGCCGGGGGTGCAGGCACCCCCCGCGATCGGGCTCCCAGCCGCCACCCCCGGCCCGCCCCCCTGGCTTCTGGGAGCCCCATCGCCGGGGGTGCAGGCACCCCCCGCGATCGGGCTCCCAGCCGCCACCCCCCGGCCCGCCCCCCCTGGCTTCTGGGAGCCCCATCGCCGGGGGTGCAGGCACCCCCCGCGATCGGGCTCCCAGCCGCCACCCCCGGCCCGCCCCCCTGGCTTCTGGGAGCCCCATCGCCGGGGGTGCAGGCACCCCCCGCGATCGGGCTCCCAGCCGCCACCCCCGGCCCGCCCCCCTGGCTTCTGGGAGCCCCATCGCCGGGGGTGCAGGCACCCCCCGCGATCGGGCTCCCAGCCGCCACCCCCGGCCCGCCCCCCTGGCTTCTGGGAGCCCCATCGCCGGGGGTGCAGGCACCCCCCGCGATCGGGCTCCCAGCCCGCCACCCCCCCGGCCCGCCCCCCCTGGCTTCTGGGAGCCCCATCGCCGGGGGTGCAGGCACCCCCCGCGATCGGGCTCCCAGCCGCCACCCCCCGGCCCGCCCCCCTGGCTTCTGGGAGCCCCATCGCCGGGGGGTGCAGGCACCCCCCCGCGATCGGGCTCCCAGCCGCCACCCCCCGGCCCGCCCCCCCTGGCTTCTGGGAGCCCCATCGCCGGGGGTGCAGGCACCCCCCGCGATCGGGCTCCCAGCCGCCACCCCCCGGCCCCGCCCCCCTGGCTTCTGGGAGCCCCATCGCCGGGGGTGCAGGCACCCCCCCGCGATCGGGCTCCCAGCCGCCACCCCCCGGCCCGCCCCCCTGGCTTCTGGGAGCCCCATCGCCGGGGGTGCAGGCACCCCCCGCGATCGGGCTCCCAGCCGCCACCCCCGGCCCGCCCCCCTGGCTTCTGGGAGCCCCATCGCCGGGGGTGCAGGCACCCCCCCGCGATCGGGCTCCCAGCCGCCACCCCCGGCCCGCCCCCCTGGCTTCTGGGAGCCCCCATCGCCGGGGGTGCAGGCACCCCCCCGCGATCGGGCTCCCAGCCGCCACCCCCGGCCCGCCCCCCTGGCTTCTGGGAGCCCCATAGCCCCATCGCCGGGGGTGCAGGCACCCCCCGCGATCGGGCTCCCAGCCCGCCACCCCCCGGCCCGCCCCCTGG
>NW_027327344.1:0-15008 GCF_047675955.1 Chlorocebus sabaeus
CCACCTGCTGACAGCTGTCACATCCCTGGTAAATTGTTTCTCTTTTATACAACTAGCAAGTATTATTTTTGCAATTGGAAAACACAGTAAAGATTTAAAACAAATGTGTATTACGCTCTGCTAAGGGTGACTGCCAGAATCCGCCACTGTAAACTTACTATTTTCCCTGTATAATTATGAAGTACAGTGACAGAGATATTTTGCAACTACACGCAGAAAATCCTTTTCTGCTTAAACTCATGCCCACCTTTCTTTCTTTCTTTCTTTCTTTCTTTCTTTCTTTCTTTCTTTCTTTTTCTTTCTTTCTTTCTTTCTTTCTTTCTTTCTTTCTTTCTTTCTTTCTTTCTTTCTTTCTTTCTCTCTCTCTCTCTCTCTCTCTCTCTCTCTCTCTCTCTCTCTCTCCCTCCCTCCCTCCCTCCCTCCCTCCCCCCTCTCTCTCTCTCTCTCTCTCTCTCTTTCTTTCTTTCTTTCTTTCTTTTGAGACGCAGTCTGGCTTTGTTGCCCAGGCTGGAGTGCAGTGGCACCATCTTGGCTCACTGCAACCTCTGCCTCCCGGGTTCAAGCGATCCTCCTGCCTCAACCTCCCGAGTAGCTGGGATTACAGGCGCCTGCCACCATGCCTGGCTAAGTTTTGTATTTTTAGTAGAGACAGGGGTTCACCATGTTGGCCAGGCTGGTTTCAAACTCCTGATCTCAAGTGATCCACCTGCCTCAGCCTCCCAAACTGCCGGGATTACAGGCATGAGCCCCCACGCCTGGACAACTCATGCCTACTTTTTAGCATCTACTTGTGACTCTTGCCCACAGAAATGATTACCAAAACCTAATGTTCTAAGGGTGATTTTCTATTCCCATGTTCCTTTTACGTTTATTAATGAGAAAGGAAAATTTCCATTCTTCCTTAAGGAAGAATTGTCTCTTCTCCCTCATTTATCTATTTATTCAGTTAATTACGTAATGACATTAGTATGGCCTCATGGATGCTTATTTTATTCTCCTTTGCCTATAGGGAGTGCTTTCAGGTTGGCTTCTGTGCGCATTTGATATGCTTATTTGTTTGTTTACTTTATAGCATGTCTTTACTTTCTGGCACCAGAAATCCCAGGTTCACCTTGTCTGTTTTCCCTGCCCTAGACCTGGAATCCACCACTCCTACAAAGAGCCTGGTTCCTTTTATTTGAAGAACAGTATTTAGAAACCAAGATCCAGGTGCTAGGTGTACCCATTTTTATTAGGGTCTCCCAGTCTACAGTTCCTTCTCAATGGATAGAGGAACAATAAATACGTATAGTGACTCATGCATGCACACATATCTGTATCTGCATCTATTTCTGTATCTGTTCATCTCCGTGTATATACACAACACAGTATTTTTTCCTTTTGGCAAATGAGTCCACACTGATAGGGCTGATTCGAATCCCAGTGTCAAATGGTTCATTCTATCTTTCCCCTTTCCTTACTTGTAACTTTTCCCAGAGTAAGAAATGACCTAAAACATAGTTACATACTTTCTCAATTCTAGGTGAAACAAAGTCATTTCAGAACTCCTAATCCATATACTTTTTTTTTTTTTTTTTTGAGACAGAGTCTTGCTCTGTCACCCAGGCTAGAGTGCAGTGACGCGATCTCAGCTCACTGCAACCTCCACCTCCCACGTTCAAGCGATTCTCCTGCCTGAGCCTCCGAGTAGCTGACACTACAGATGTATGCCACCACACCCAGCTAATTTTTTTTTGTATTTTTAGTAGAGACAGGGTCTCCTCATGTGGATCAGGCTGGTCTTAAACTCCCAACCTCAAGTGATTCACCCACCTCAGCCTCCCAAAGTGCTGGGATTACAGACGTAAGCCACCACACCTGGCCCCTAACCCATATACTTTTGAGGGGGGATAAATTCCCAACTTAAGTACAGTGTTTGTATATGACTCTTCTTGGTTTCTGTCTTGGAAGATCAGTTGAACCAATGTTTCCCAGCTACTTAGGTCAGTTCCTTTCTTCTCCATCCCCTTGCAGTGTGGTTATGGAAATCATTTGTAACAGTTCTGCTGTCTTCATTCATCTCAGTCTGCATTCTACCTTCCTCCCCCTGCCCCACACGTGCGCCCTCCCATACACATCCTGGTTGAGTTTTACAAATTTATATACAGTCACACTGTGATATACAGCTCAATGAATCTGACAAATGCAGAGTTATGCGTCCACCACTGCAATCCCAACACAAAAGTTTCCTGGATCTTTTGCCCATTTGGAGATTTTTGTTTTAGAGCTTTTTACACATTCTCAATACAGACAGTCTCTGACTCATGACAGGTCAACTTACGATTTTTCAACGTCATGCATTCAATAGAAACCATACTTCAAGTACCCATACGACCATTCTGTTTTTCACTTTTAATATAGTATTCAATAAATTATATGGGACATTCAATACTTCATTATGAAATAGGCTTTGTGTTAGATGATTTTTCCCAACTCTAGACTAATGTAAGTGTTCTGATTTAAGGCAGGCTAGGCTCAGAGGTGTTGTCTGATAGATTAGGTGTATTAAATGCATTTTTGATTTACAATATTTTCAACTTACTATAGGTTTATTGAGACATAACACCATCACAAGTTGAGGAGCATCTTTTCAAGTTCTTTGTTAGAAATGTGATTGGAAAATATTTTTTCTTTTTTTTTTTTTTCTTTTTGAGACAGCGTCGTGCTCTGTTGCCCCAGCTGGAATGTAGTGGCATGATCATAGCTCACTGGAGCCTTGACCTCCTGGGCTCAAGGTATTCTCTCACCTCACCCTTCCTAGTACCTGGGACTACAGGCATGCACCACCGTATGTGGCTAATTGTTTTGTATTTTTTGTACAGAAAGAGTTTTGTCATGTTGCCCAGGCTAGTCTTGAACTCCTGGGCTCAAGCAATCTGCCTCCAAAAGTGCTGGGATTACGGGCATGAGCCACGATGCCTGGCGGGAAAATATTTTCATTCTGTGGCTTGTCTTTGTATTCTCTTCAAAGTATCTTTTCAGGCATGATGGTGCATGCCTATAGTCCCGGCTACTTGAGAGGCTGAAGTGGATCACCTGAGCTTTGGAAGTAGAGGCTGCAGTGAGCCAAGATCTAACCAGGGCACTCCAGCCTGGGCAACGGGAGTGAGACCCTGTCTCAAAAAAAAAAAAAAAAAAAAAAGTATCTTTTGCAGAGCAAGAATTTTTCATTTTAATAAAGTCTATTTTTTCAATCTTTTCTTTTATTGGCCATGTTTTGTCTAACCGAAGGTCACATAGATTTTATATTATATATTCCTCTAACAGTATTAAAGTCTTGCATCTCACATTTTAGTCTATGATTTATTTTGAGTTTTCAAATAAAGTGTGAGATTGAGGTTCATTTGTCTGCACATAGACAGCCAATTGTTCTAGCACCATCTGCTGAAAGGACCACCCTTTCTCCAGTGAATTGCCTTTGCACTTGGGTGTATTTGTGTGGGTTTATTTCTGGACTCTATTCTGTTCCACTGATCTATGTACCCAGTCTTTCATTGACACTGCCCTATCTTCTTTACTGTAGCTTTACAGTAAGTCTGGAAGTCAGGTACAGAGTCCTCCAATTTGTTCTTATTTCAGAATTGTTTTGGCTCCTCTGGTTTCTCCGTATTTCCATAAAAAAAATTACAATCAGCTTGTAAATATCTTTAAAAAAAAAAAAAAAAAAAAAAAGCTTCCTGGGATTGGAATTGGAATTGTGTTGAATCTAGATCAAATTAGAAGATTTAACATCTTCATACTATTCAGTCTTCCAATCAATGAACACAGATCTCTCCATTTATTTAGTTTTTTTTTCTGTTCTGTAATTGTCAGCATGCAGAAACTACACATATTTTGTTAGCTATGTATACCTAAGTACTTTCAGCACTATTATAAATGGTATTGTTTTTATTAACTTTGGATTTCAGTTGTTCATTGCCAGAGGTAGAATTGATTTTTGTATGTTGACTTTCGTATATTTTGACTTTGCTAAACTCATTTATTAGTTCTGGGAGGTTTATTGCAGAGTCTTTGAAATTTTCTATGCAGATGGTCAGAGTTTTATTTCTTCTTTTTGGATCTGTATGCCTTTTCTTTTTATTGACTTATTGCACTGACTACAATGTCTAGTATGATACTGAGTAGAACAGTTGAGAGAAAAATTTTGCCTTATTTCTATCTTAAAGGAAAGCATTAATTTTTCACCATGAAATATGTTAGCTGTGGGTTTTCTGTGGATACTCTTCATCAGATTTGATTCCTAGTTTGTTTAGAGAGTATCATGAAGGGATGTTGCATTTTTTTAAAAGTATTTTTCTGATCATGTGGCTTTTCTCTTTAAATCTGTTAATTATATTGATTTTCAAATGTTGAAATAGCCTTGCATTCCTTGTATAAAACACTCTTGGTTGTGATAAATTATCCCTTATAGAGATTGCTGGATTTGATTTGCTAATGTTTTGTGGAGGATATTTCCATTTGTGTTCATGAAAGATAGTGGTCTGGGTTTCCTTTTCTTATAATGTATCTAGCCTTAGTATTATATAATGCTGGCTTCATAAAATGAGTTGGGAAGTCATTCATGAAAGTGTCTGGGCTTGAGTTTTTTTGGTGGGGGGATGATTTTAACTATAAACTCCATTTTTTGGACATATAGTATATAGGATATCTATAGGTTATCTATTTTTCTTTCTGGAGCGTTAGTAGTTTGTGTCTTTCAAGAAATTGGTCCATTCATCCAAGCTGTGGAATTGAAAGGCAGAGAGTTGCTTGTAAGGTGCCTTTATTACATGAGATTTCTTTTAACTGTCAGGAATTACATAAATATTAAGACATTATTTTTGTCACCTTCATTAGGACTGCCATAAAATCAGGCATAATCACAGAATGAAATACATTTAAAGGATCCTTATTAAACAAATATTATACAGTAACTGATGTAGTTTGGATGTTAGTCCCCTCCGAATCTCATGTTGAAATGTGACCCCCAATGTTGGAGGTGGGGCCTACTGGCAGATGTTTGGGTCACAGGGGTGGACCCTTAATGAAGGGCTTGGTGCGCTCCTAGAGGTAATGAGTGAGTTCTCGCTCTATTAGTTCATGTGAGAGCTGGTTGTTTAAAAAAGCCTGGGACCTCTCTTACTCCCTTGCTCACCTTGTGACACACCTGCTCCCGTTTCACCATCTGCCATGAGTAAAAGCTTCCTGAGGCCTCACCAGAAGCAGATGCCAGCACCATGCTCTTTGTACAGCCTGCAGAACTGTGAGCCAAGATAAACCTCTTTTCTTTATAAGTTACCCAGCCTCAGGTCTTCCTTTATAGCAATGCAAAACAAACACAGTCACCATACCCCTTCCTCCATGGACAAACAGGAAGCAGTCGTGGGAAGTCTGTCGGGCTTGCTCTCGCCTCCCAGCAGAAGCATCAGGACGGAATGAGCAGACAAAGCCAAACCGCCTCACGGCAACGGGGCTCTATGCTGGGGGCCCAGAGCTCTGGGCTCTTCTGTCAGCCAGTCCTTTCCTTCCTTCTGGCCCTCAGCATCCCCATGTGTAAAATGGAGGGTTGGCAGCTGAGATCTGTGAGTGTAGACTGATTCCTGCCATCTGCCCTCCATCAGGGAAGAGCTGAAGATGGCACCTAATGTCCAGAGAGTACCTGTGATGAGCAAACCTCACTGTGGGCCAGGCTGCTACTCAGCTTCCTTTAGCCTAAAGGCAAGCATCTCTGAGAGACAACCACTCACAACCCAGACGACTGGGAAAACCACTCACTCTTCTCAAACAAATATGCCTGCTCTGTTCTGTGTTCAGGCCAGGATGCAAAGGAGGTAGTGCTCAAGATAGGAGCTTTGGAGTCAGAGACACCTGGCTCAGGGCCTGCCTTCTCCACAGTCACTTCTTCAAGATGAGAATAATTTCCCAGATACCTACTGTGTGCCAGGTGCTGTCTTGGGCAGGGGATAGGATGTGTAAACAACATTCATTCTTTACCTCATGTAGCCATGATCTGGGAGAAGAGACATTCATTAAACAAGTGCTCCCAATTTATAGATGGGTTAAGAGTTTCAGCCAGGCATGGTGGCTCACAACTGTAATCCCAGCACTTTGGGAGGCCGAGGCGGGCGGATCACTTGAGGTCTCGAGTTTGAGACCAGCCTGGCCAACATGGTGAAATCCTGTTTCTACTAAAAATACAAAAAAAAAAAAAAAAAAAAAAAAAGATTAGTTGGGCGTGGTAGCAGGCACCTGTGATCCCAGCTACTCAGGAGGCTGAGGCAGGAGAATTGCTTGAACCTGGGAGGCGGAGGTTGCAGTGAACCAAGACCACACCACTGCACTCCAGCCTGGGCAACAGAGTGAGATTTCACGTAAATAAAGAGTTCCTACCTCCTAGAGCTGGGTAGAGAGAGATGACACATAGAGATCACCTGCTGCTTGATGCGCACTTAGCACGGGGGTGCTGTCCAGAGACTCAGTACAGAGAGGGTGGGTGGGGAGAATAGACCCTGGCAGAAGCCAGTACATGGAGGAAGCAGTCCCAGCTCTGTTGGCTTCACCAATGAAGTCGACATGGTCAGGCTCCCGGCAAAGCCCAGCACCCGTGGTAGACCTGTAGGGCAGCAGGTCATCCCCACAGTCACTGAAACATTGTTTCTGCACCAGACACTCAATGGGTCTGCATAGCAGTGACCCCAAGAATGGGACATTCATGGGAACAGAGATCCTGTTCCAAGGAGCCTCAGCCAGGATGGCAGCTGGCCCCCATGAGCAGAAATGAAATGTGCTCCCACCCCTAGGGAAACTCAGGTGTGGAGGCCGTGGGCCAGGCAAGATCCGGGAACCACACTGGGCTTGGGAAGCTTGGTGTTTTCTAAGAAGACTCAATGTCCTTTATTTCCTCTCCTTGCAGCCTTTTGATATTTGATTAAGTTAGGATACTAGGAAGGTGGCAGAGCAAAGCGTATGACCTTTGGAGGGCCTTAAAAGGCCAGGTACTAGATCCCTGTGTAATCCCCAGGAAGCTACTGCACCTCTCTGAGCCTCAGTTGTTCATGTATTAAATGATGTTATTAACGTCCACCACAGGGCTACCGGGAGGATGCAATAAAAGTGTATTTAACGTGTTGAGTACAGTGCCTGATTCATAATAACTGGTTAATAAATGGCAACTGCTATCATTATGATTAACTTCAAATGCCAGTCAATCTCAGTTGTCCTTAAAGGAACAAAGGAGGTTTTGTGGTCCATTCTTTGGTGGGGTTTGAAGCTGGGGGGCAGGTGCAAAGGAATAAGAGAGATCCCTTTGGATAAACTCTCAAAGGGGTGTTAGCCCCCACTGGGGGGGTGGGAAGGTGCCAAGTTCCGTGGGGCCTCCCCAGGGCAAATGCTGGGAACCTGCCTGACCCCCCAAGTGTTTCTCCACTTAGGGCAGTACCATCCTGACACCCCCCAACCCCAGACTCAAACCAGGCCCTCAGGAGCTAAGTGGGCTGAGCAGCTGGAAGCAAAGCGAAAGGCACATTTTCTCTCAAGGGAAGCTCTGCACAGCAGCAAGGAGCCCTATTTACAAATAAAGCCCTTTTCTTGGCTCCACTGCCCACGTAGCCAAGCCCCTTTCTTCCATTTCAATATGCCTAATTCCACTGAAAGTGCATTGGCAATAAACAGAATTAATCAGTCCTGGATGCCCAAGTGAGTGTAGGCAGGTGTTAGCATATCCAAGGGGCCTTGGAGGGGAAAGTACAATGAACGGCAGGAACATGAAATGCTTTACTGCGGAGGGGATTGAAGGTAGAAAGGACTTTACTGAAGGCAGGCATTTTATGAGCAAATAAAGCCTTTGATTGCCTGCAACTGAGAAGCAAACGAAAGTGAGTGGAAACTTCTACGGAATATTTTTTCTTTGCCTTGTTTCCGAATGGAAATCGCTTTATTGTTGCTGTTTCTAAGATTATAAAGGAATACTTGCTCCATTCAGACGTCGCCTAAGGACATAAAGAAAAAAGTGGAAATCATCCCTTATCTTACCACCTGAGATAACCACTGTTGACACTGTGGTGTGTGTCCGGCATAGATGTTTTTCTATGCATATTTTTGCATTCATATAGAATACAGATGAAATCCTGTTAGCTATGTGGTTTTGCAGCCCGTGTTTCCCATTTAATAACAGCCCACAGACATCCTTCCACATTAATAACTGCAGATCTTGATCATCGCCTTTTCACAGCTGCACAGTCTTGGGTGAATTACATCTCCTGTGCGATCGGGCTATTTCCTCAGCAGCATCGCCAGACATCTTCTCCCCACTTGGCTTTCCACGTTCAGCCACACGGGCCTTCGTCTGCACACTGGAACACTTCTTTCCACTTTGGGGACTTGGCATTTGCTGTTCTTTCTGCCTGGAATTCTCACTTCCTCTTTCACATAATTAGTTTTGTTCTCTTTTAAATTTCAACTGAAATGCTTCCTCCTCCAGGAAGCCTTCCCAGATATCCAAAGACCAGGGTTGGTCTTCCTGGGCATACACTCAATTGGTTCCACGTGCTTTGCCATCTTGGTATTATCACAATTGTAACTAAATATACAGTTCTGTAATTTGTTTTTATTTTTCTTACTAGAATATAAGCTGAGGAGGTCAGAGACTGTGTCCGTCTTGCTCAGCTCAGAAGCTGCAAACTACAGTGTTAGTTTATAGGACTCACAAGGATATATACTCACAGACAAAACAGGAAGAAGAAAAGCAAGAGACAACCACAGACACTAGCCTATACGGAATGCCCACATCCTTCCACACAAAAGAGGGATCTATCAGCTGGTTACTGGTTTTGGCATCTCTTTGTGAACATGAAAACTATAGGTGAAACAGAGAGGAGTACATTCCTGGTGTCTGGGCACCCTCTTTGTGCTGGCTGCTAGGAAGCTCAGAGCCAAGTCTGTGTCCTGCCTGTAGCTGGGTCTGCAGCCCCACAGAGCAGGGTGTTCTGGAATATCACTCATCGAGGCTTCATCTCTTTCCCTGTCCCCCATTTTCCTTCTCCCCAATATCCTCTATTCATTCAAAATGTTTGCTCTATGTAAAAAGAACTCTCTGCAACTTTTCAGGCCAGGCAAATGTACAGATCCAGGGAAGTCCTCAGAGATCACCTCGCCCAAGTGTCCAAGCAGGGAGATGGAGGCCCAGGGAGGGGAAGGACACGCCCACCTTCACACAGCTGGTCAGTGGAGGCCCCAGGGCTTCTGTCCTTCCCTGCACAAGGCAACCCCAGGCTCTGTCAGGTCTTGGTTTAAATAACAGCTCTGATAACAGAAAGAATTTGATCTTGGGCAACTCAGTTTAAGTCTATAAGTCTTGGTTTCTTCAGCTGTAAACCGAGGACTGAGAGGCACTATACCACAGTAGTTAAGAACGTGGACTTGGAGTTTGCTGGCGTGAGTTAAAATCTCAGCTCTAGCACTTAGCTGGGTGGCCTTGGACAAGTTGCTTAACATTGCTCCTAAATCTATTATTTATAAATTGGCAAGAAGAACATTCTTTTTTAAAATATATCATTGCAAAAATTATGTGATAATGAATAAGAAGTTTTCAGCGCAGTATGTGACACAGCAACTCCTCAATGAAAGGGTAACATGATAATAAAAGACGCCACCCACCAGGAATCAGAGAGAGAGGGCAAGATGCTCAGTGCTCTCAGGCCAAGACCTAACATGTCGTCTCTCTGGAATGCTCCCTCTCTCCCTTTCTCTTAACGTGGTTTTAATCAGAGGGTACTCACCGCTAACAAGGTAATGTAAACTGTTCATACATTTATGTCACCAAGGACACTATGGCACCACACAACATCCTCTCAAAGACGGACCAGAGGAAAACTGTTCTGAGGCCTCAGAAGGAAGAATAACTAGGTGACCTGCTTCACTCTCTGTGTTGGCTGCCAGGAAGCTCAGAGCCAAGTCTGCATCCTGCCTGTAGCTGGGTCTGAAGCCCCATGCAGCAGGCGTTCTGGGGAATCACTCATCCCGCTTCATCTCTTTTCCTCTGGCCCCATTTTCCTTCTCCCCAGTCTCCTCCACTTCTTCAAAAGCTTTACTCTGTGTTTAGAAACTGCCTCTAATCTGTAAGTGTTTGGGGAAAATAAATGGCAGTTAAACTTCATAAAGACTAAAAGCAGCGTGGTATGCTGGATTAGACTGGATCCTGGAACAGAAAAAAGACATGAGTGGAGAAACTGTGAATAACACCTGTAGTTTGTTTAACAATATTATACGGATGTTAGTTTCCCGGTCTTGACAAATATACCACGGCTATACATGATGTAAACATTAGAGGAAGCTGGGTGAAGGATAAACAGGAACTCTCGGCAACTTTTCACTACGTCTAAAATTATTCCAACATAAATTTATTAAACAAAAATTCCATACAGAATATTATCAGATTATTTCCCCCTGGAGTCCCAACAAAGCATCACTCCTACCTGCTAAAAGCAAAGCAAGCACCTAGATCCAACACGTCTCACAATCAACTAGACCCGGCCGACACTGTGGAACATCTCCTACCTATCTGGCTGGCACAGGTCTAGAATCAGACTCCTCATTCCTGGATGGGAATCCTGGCTTTCCCTCTCATAGGCTGTGCAACTCTCCGAGTCTCACCTACTGAGCCTGTAAAATGGTGCTCACCAAAGGGTAAATGTTTGAGGGGATGGATACCCCATTCTCCACGATGTGATTATTACACACTCACGCCTGTGTCTAAACATCTTATGTACCCCACAAATGTACACACCTACTATGTACCCGCAAAAATAAAAAATAAAATGGTGCTCACAACAGAACCTACTTTCACGGGAGTATCATGAGGTTAAACAAGTTAACGACGTAAGGCACTTGGAAGAGCACCTGGGAAAGAAGACACATACTCCATGTAAATTACCATGTCTATAACAGTGATGATAATGATGTTTGTCTGAGTCAATCCGGGCTGCTATAACAAAGTACCATAGACCGGGTGGCTTACAAGCAACAGGAATTTACATCTCACAGTTTTGGAGGTTGGAGTCCAAGATCAAGACGCCAGCAGGTTTAGTGTCTGGTGAGGGCCCACTTCCTGGTTCACAGACTGCCTTCTTGCTGTATCCTTACATGGCGGAAGGGGCGAAGCAGCTCTTGGAGCCTCTTTTATAAGGGCACTAATCCCATTCATGGGGCTCCGCCCTCATGATCTAATCACCTCCCAAAGGCCCCACCTCCTAATACTATCAGCTTGTGGGTAAGGATTTCAATGCATGAATTTTGGAGGAACACAATCTATGGCAATGTTTACTATAATAATTAATAAGCATTCCTCATTTGAGCTTGCAATAACCCTGAGAAAGGAATATTACCTATTATTATTATGTAGTAAAGGGAAGCAAGGTTAAACAAGTTAATGATGTAAAGCACTTGGAAGAGTAACTGGGAAAGGGGAGACAAGGTAGATGTTAATGATTATGTCCACAATGATGATGATGATGATGATGTCTGTCTGTCCCTTTGGGCTGCTATAACAAAGTACCATAGACTGGGCAGTTTATAAACAACAGAAATTTATGTCTCGCAGTTTTGGAGGCTGGGAAGTCACAGATCAAGATGCCAGTAGGTTCAGTGTCTGGTGAGGGCTTACTTAGTATTATACAGGAAAGGGAAGCCCAGACAGGTGGAGGGACTCTCCAGGGTCACACAGCTACGTAAGCAAAAGCAGCAAAACTGGGACTTGAACCCAGTCTTCCCTACTGCAAACCCAGAGCTCTTCCCACAATGCCTGTTTCCTAAGAGAACCTGACGGACATATCGTCTCTGTAGTCTAGCCTGTCTGCCATGACATGACTTGGTGGCCACATATGACCTTTTCTTCTTGTCTGTGTGGAAAATGAAATCTCCTGATACCAGGGCACGCAAGGAAGGCCCTTTGTTACAAAGACACAACCTCATCATGTGCTTCGTTCCCCTGGCTTTGCACACAGACTAGGTATCCATCTAGTCAGTCACCAACAGTCAGACACGCGTGGTCCTTCGGCCAGCCACTCCCATCCTTCCCCTTCACCCATCCCTCTCTCTCACAATCCCCATGGCCTGGCTCAAAGGCCACCTGTGCCATGGTCACCACTCCACATCGCCGCTGCTGTGGCATCCCTGGCATCAGGATTTAGCCCGAACACATGGTACTCTTTAATTTGGTGATTAGTGTCCTGGGTCCAGCGTTCTGAGCAGAGTCTTGTCTCTCTGAGCGGGTTCCCAGGCTGCCCTGCAGGGTGCTAAGTGAGGGCTTTGAAATTCAGACGGCCTAAGTTCAAAGTCTGCTCTGCAACCCACCAGTTGTGTGGCCTTGGACAGGTCAGTTTAACCTCTGTATGTCTCAGTTTCCCCAACTGGAAAATGTGGGTAGTAATACCCTACCCCTAAGGGTAGGGTGAGGAGTCAACTAGATGGCATGTGTAAAGTGGATCACAAACACTGGGCACACAGTTAGCCCTCTTTAAAATGTGGTTAGTAATATCATTTCGATAACTGCTGGTTGTCTGGATTGAATGCCAGGCCTGAAGCTGCCCAGGGCACCCCCAACCCAGCCCATCACTTTCTCTCCTCTTCCCTCTCCACATGTCCTAACAAACCCTGAAGTCAGGGCCATCACAGGCCATCAGCAGTGTTTGCAAAACAGCAGCACAACAAGTTCGGGCTGGCCTGCTGCCCACACCGCCTAGGCGGCCACCCTGCTGCTGCTGTGAGCTGTGAATTTAGAGGTACAGCAGCCAGGGAGGGCTCCCCAGCTGGGACCAGTCCTCAAGGTGGGGTGCTGATTGCTCTGCTGGAGATCTATTTAAAATCAGCAGCCAACAGCTCCATGCACAGAGCTTTCCCTCCCTCGGGGCCTCCCCTCACCTTGAGCCCGCTGCCTTCTGCTTCAGAGCCTGGGTCCACGCCAGTGATGTAAATGCCAAGGCCGTACTCGGCTCCCCCACGGATCGTGAGGCCCAGGGACCGGCCGTCCCCCAGCACCAGGTTCACCTGTCAGAGGGAGAGGAGAACATTAGAGGGACTGGGGGACTCATACCTTCAGGCTGCAGAGCCCCTTCTCGTACTCTGAAGAGCACATCTTATCCGGCTGGCAAGGAGGCCCAGGCCAAGGCCTGGAAGATACCCTAGAACATTCCAGTTCCTGCCCCAGCTCTGCCTCTGACTTGATGGGTGACCTTGAGGAAGCCCCTCACCCCCTCTTGGTCACAGTTCCAAGTGCAGTGGGGGGAAGGTGCTGAGATAGGTGGCCTCCGGGATCCCCTCAGGGCCAACACCCGAGACTACTTAGACATTTCTCTCATGTTCTTCACGCCACAGTGGCCATGTTCACCTGAGGCTTTAGTCAGGGGGTGACTGTTTGCGCCCCGGGGTCTCAATGAGGCTCCATCTTCCCTCCTCAGGATCAAGGTTCAGGCCAGGCTCAGGGCAGCCACCACCCTGCTTCCCCAGAGGTCTCCTGTCACCCCAGGGGTCTTTTCTCACCCCAGGGATCTCCTGCCACCTCAAGGGTCTCCTGTCACCCCAGGGGTCTCCTGTCACCTCAGGGGTCTCCTGTCTCCCCAGGGGTCTCCTGCCTCCTCAGGGGTCTCCTGCCTCCCCAGGGGTCTCTTGTTGCCCCAGGGGTCTTCTGCCTCCCCAGGGGTCTCCTGTCACCTCAGGAGTCTCCCACCTCCCCAGGGGTCTCCCATCACCTCAGGGGTCTCCTGCCACCCCAGGAGTCTCCCATCACCTCAGGGGTCTCCTGCCTCCCCAGGGGTCTACCATCACCTCAGGGGTCTCCTGTCACCTCAGGGGTCTCCTATTTCTCCTGAAGTCTCCTGCCTCCCCAGGGGTCTCCTATCACCTAGGGGGTCTATTTCTCCTGACGTCTGCTGTCTCCCCGGGGGTCTTCTGCTCGGCCATCCATCCTGAGGGACCATGATGGTCCCTGGCTCTACATACACAGGGTGCATGCACTAAGGGCGCAGTCCCAGTGCTGGGGCTTGGAGATGAGACAGACACAGTCCTGCTCGTGAGGGGCCCGCAGTCTAGTGGTACAGTCGACAGGCCTTCACGGTACAATGTGAGCAGCGCGTGACAAAGCTGCTCAAGGATCACGTGGGTACAGAGAAGGGGCAATGGTCCTGACTGGCATGGGGGGTGCTTCCTGGAGAAAGTGGCGTCTCTGATAAGATGGGAGGGTGAGTGAGTCAGCCAGTGGGGGAAGGGGAAATGGAACATTCCAGGGACATGGGACAGCTCATGTCAGTGCTCAGGAGAGCAAGCTCCATCTGGGAGGATGTGAGTCGCAGTGGCCAGAGCAGGTGCTGGAGGACAGGGTGGGGCTCGCGAGCACAGGCAGGGGTGGCTGCGGGCAGATTCTAGAACGGTTCCTAATCCATGAGGGAAGCTGCAGGAACGTGCAGGTTAAGTGTGTCTCGGGTGTGAAAGGGGGATTCATGGAAAAGAAGGCAGGAGACCAGAATAGCTGAAACCTAGCCCAGAGACAAGACACACAGTGACAGGTAAGTGATCCAAAGAGAGGACAATGTGACTGCCCACGGGACAGGGAGCAGTGGGGGACCTTCAGGCACCAGGGAAGAGCACATTTCATTAGGGAAAGCCATCCAAACCAGATTTCTATTTTGGAAGTTATTCATCTAAGAGTTATCAAGTGTTCTGTGCCCTTTAAATGTGTTATCTCATTGAATTTTTCAACCACCTTGAGAAGAGGTGGTGAAGAAGATACTCAAGTCCCAACTTCCCAGGGGAGGGCACAGATGTGTGACCTTGAGCAAGTTACTTAACCTCTCTGTGCCTCAGCCTCCTCACCTGAAAATGAGGATGACAATAATTTATCCGCCTGTCTTATAAGGTTACCATGAAGAGGATCAAATTAAGAGACAAGTGAGAGCATGTGGCTACTCTCTGACCCCTAGTAGATGCTCAATAAGTATTAG
>NW_027327345.1:0-14948 GCF_047675955.1 Chlorocebus sabaeus
TCTGGAATGCATCCAGCCTCCCAGCCCCACTGGCTCTCCCCCCTGCACAGTTCCTCTAGCTCCCTGACCACTCTAGGCCCTCTTAGCTTTTCTGTCCCCAGACATGGGGATCCCATCACTCCTTACCTTGAGGGACTCTGGGTCTGAGAACTTGCTTGGATCTGGCACCAGGCAGCTAACATTGACCTTCCACTCATCCATCCTTGATTTCTTCTGATTATATATTAGCAGATATCCTCATGCCTGCCCAATTATCTTGCCCCTGGGAGCACAGTGTTCTAGGGCCCCCTATGATTCCCCCCACCTTGCTTCTGCAATGAAGTGGTGTCCCCCACCAGCCTCTGCAAGTCTGTCACCTTCTCACCCCGTTGCTTCTGGGGGAGCCCAGTTCGGTAACAGCAACTCCTGCTGTTGACAGCTAGAGAGTACAGGCATCGCCGAGCCTCTCCTTACACAGGTGGCCCTTGTTGGGGCAGTCCTGATCACCTTGGTGAACACCTGGTGGGCTCCGGTTCCATGCAGTGAAACTCTCCCAGCAAGACCACTCCTCAAAGCCTCCTGACCCCATCCTCTGGGGCTGGGCGTGAGAGTCCTGGCCTCTCCTTCATTTAATGGAAAGCTTCCAGGAGCTGCCCCAGGAGCACAGGAGCCCAGCTGCCCAGGGGCCCTGTGGGGCAAAATCCAGCCTCAGGGGAGAACACCCCCAGACCCACGGGCTCCTTTATCTCCCTCTGTGCCCACCTCCCTGCCACCTCCAGCAGCACCTCGCCCCAGGCCTGCAGGCACCACCACCAGACTAGCGGCTGCCCCTTAGGAGGCCCAGCTCCTCCCTCCCATTTTCCTGGGATTTGACCCTATTGTGAGTCCAACTGGCAGATCCAGGAAGGGACCATGCTGTCCCGCGGTGCCCACCTTACTCAGTGCCTCTAGGGCTGTGTCTGTAGAACTCCAGGGCAGGGGAGGTTGGTGAGGGGGCTTAGGGTTCTCAATGCATCTCTCCAGAAATGCCCCCAGGCTCAGGGTCTGCCCCTTCTCTGTCAGGACCCAGCGGTGGTAGGAGACCCAGCTTCTGAGAACTCAGCTCCCCTCCTGCCTTCCGATTCAGTCCTGTGTGTCTTCCCAAGCCTGCTTGGCCCCTGACGCAGGGAATTACTTCTCTTCTAATGCTTCCAAGGAGGCCCTCCGATCCCCACAATTTGTGCTAAATTGATAACTAACAGATCTGAGTGTCTCAATTTCTCTTGTAATCATCAATGGCTCTTAGCCGCAGCCTCCAATTGCACTGTCCTTATGACCGTGGTGCCTCTTGTCCCCTCCGTCCCTGCTGAGATGTGCCTCTGCTCCAGGTTCCTGTCCACTCGCAAGCTCTTGCCCACGTCCCCTTCCACCTGGGCTCCTCCTGGCTCACTCTGTCCATCAGGGAAGCTGCCTCTTGTCCCTCAGCCCCACCCCCAGGCTGGCACCCTCCTGGGGCAGATACAATGGCAGATAGTCTGAGGGCCCCGAAAGTTGTCCTGCTGGTGGGGTCCTTGCCGGGACACAGCTCGCTGATCTGGGGCAGGGTTGCAGGGCTCCCTCTTCTGCCTGTAATTACACGAATATAGTGGGACTATGGGGACTGTGGGAGCCTGCCATCCCCTCCTCTGGCTTTCCACACACCCCAGCTTTCAAGCACATCTCCAGAGGACCCAGAGAATCATCTAGTCACGGACATTAACAATGGAAGACTACACCCGGATCATAGAATAAAATAATGAGATCACAGAAACAAGTCATGTAGTCAAAACAGAATCTGAGCCTCCCAGAATAGAATCACCGCACTTAAGTATTACCATGGGGTTGGGTCACAAAACCACTGGACAGGCCCAGAGGAGGCTGGATCTAGAAGGACCACAGGGGTTCCTCAGTGGACACTTTCAACTTCTGGATGAAGAGACAAGACGTGAACTGCCCAAATTCAGTGTGAGCCTTCATGTCCCAGGCTTCCCAGGAAGTCGCTGCTGGGAGTTGGAGAATCCCAGGAGGGGCACCAGCCTGCAATGAACTATGCTCCCTTCAATCCAGCAAGGCTCCAATGAGCAGCCCTGGAGGCCCTGCCCCACACACTGAGCAGGAAAGGCGAGGCAGAGGTGTGAAGTGATTTGGCAGGAAAGGCGAGGCGTGGTGTGGACTGAGGGTTCAGGCATCCAGGAGTCTGGCTAGAGCCACATCCAGTGGCACAAACACGTGGGCAGGAGTGGATAAGAGGCAGGAAGGGCCACAAGCCAGCAGGAAATTGAAGGCAATCACAGCCACAGTGGAGTCTGGTCTCAGGAGCCGGCACGCCATGGGGCTTAGTGGCCTTGTGCAGGAGTTTGAGTGAATAAACAAGCCACCAGAATGCAGACTCTGTGAGAACAAGAGACCCACCTGCCCTGCCGACCTCCGTGTCCCCAGCCTGTGCCCAGCACAGTGCTGGTGCTCGGTTGGTATTTCTGGAGTATCTGGTGAAGAATCACAGCTAACCCTTTTTTTAAATTGAGGCAAAATTCACATCACACAAAACCAACCATTTCGAAGTGTCCAACCCAACAGCACTGAGCACATTCACAATATTGCACAGCCGCCCCCTCTGCCTGGTTCTAAAACATTTTCATCACCCCAGAGGGAAAGCCCGTACCCGTGGTCAGTCACCCGAGTCCTTCCCTGCAGTACCTGGCAAGCCCCAATCTGCACTGCGCACGCCTCTGCCGATCCGCCCGTCCTGGGTATCTCCTGGGTGGGATGTGAGGCCTTTGGAATCTGGCTTCCTCCCCTTTCACTAACACTTCTTAAGCACTGACCACGTGCCAGGTGCTGCCCCTTTGGCTGTGGGCAGCTGTCCCCCTGCCCTCCAGTGGAGAACTGGCCCCAAGACAACACAGCAGGGCTGTGCCTTTTCTCCCCATTTTACAGACAAGGAAACTGCAAATGAAAAATAAATGTATAAGCCCCCCAACCATCTTCATGGACTTCCTCCTCATCCAGGGCACTCTAAAATTTAACCTGAAAGACTGGTTCAGGTCATGACAGGAAGCAGGAGGTGGGACACGCCTCATTATACCTCTCCGGCATTCACATCGATACAGAATCTGAGTCTGATAAAAAATATTTGCAGTCTCTTCTCTCTGAAGCCTGCTGCTTGGAGGCTTCATCTGCGTGAAAAAAAATAACTCTTCCAACCAATTGCCAATTCAAAAAATTTAAATCTACCTATGACCTTGTATTAGTCCATTTTCACGTTGCTGATAAAGATGTACCCAAGACTGGGCAATCTACAAAAGAAAGAGGTTTAATGGACTTACAGTTCCCCATGACTGGGGAGGCTTCACGATCATGGCAGAAGGCAAGGAGGAGCAAGTCACATCTTCCATGGATGGCAGCAGGCAGAGAGAAAGCTTGTGCAGGGAAACTCTCATTTTTAAAACCATCAGATCTTGGCCAGGTGTGGTGGCTCACGCCTGTAATCCCAGCACTTTGAGAGGCCCAGGTGGGCGAATCACAAGGTCAGGAGATCGAGACCATCCTGGCTAACATGGTGAAACCCCATCTCTACTAAAAATACAAAAAATTAGCTGGGCGTGATGGCAGGCCCCTGTAGTCCCAGCTACTTGGGAGGCTGAGGCAGGAGAATGGCGTGAACCTGGGAGGCAGAGCTTGCAGTGAGCTGAGATTGTGCCACTGCACTCCAGCCTGGGTGACACAGCCAGACTCCATCTCGAAAGAAAGAAAGAAAGAAAGAAAGAAAGAAAGAAAGAAAGAAAGAAAGAAAGAAAGAAAGAAAGAAAGAAAGAAAGAAAGAAAGAAAGAAGGAAAGAAGGAAAGAAGGAAAGAAGGAAAGAAGGAAAGAAGGAAAGAAGGAAAGAAGGAAAGAAGGAAAGAAAGAAAGAGAGAGAGAGAGAGAGAGAAAGAAAGAAAGAAAGAAAGAAAGAAAGAAAGAAAGAAAGAAAGAGAGAGAGAAAGAGAGAGAGAGAGAAAGAAGGGAAGGGAAGGGAAGGGAAGGGAAGGGAGGAAGGGAAAAAAAGGCATCAGATCTCTTGAGACTTATTCACTATCAGAAGAACAGCATGGGAAAGATCCACCCCCAGGATTCAACTATCTCCCACCAGGTCCCTCCCAAAACATGTGGGAATTATGGAAGCTACAAGGTGAGATTTGGGTGGGGACACAGAGCCAGATCATAACAGACCTGGAAGCCCCTGTTTCAAGTTGTTCCACCTTTCTGGATCAAAGCAATGTATATCTTAAATGTATTTGATTGATGTCTAATGTCTTCCTAAAATGGATAAAACCAAGCTGTGCCCTGACCACCCTGGGCACAGGTTCTCAACCTCCTGAGGTTGTGTCATGGTCCGTGATCACTCATATCTGGCTCAGAATAAATCTCTTCAAATATTTTACAGAGTTTGACTCTTTTCTTCAACAAAACTAAGATGCGAGGAGACTAAGACACGTGCCCGAGACCCTGCAGCCAGGGAATGCCCAGGTGGCATGAAAACCTGTCCGACCTGGCCCTGGGGTCTGTGTCCTGGACCATAAAACTGCCCCGCCTCCCTCTGTGACAGACTGAATGACCAGGGAGGGCTTTCTGGGGGGGCATGAGGCTGGGCTGAACCTTCAGCAAATGTGTGTGAAGCACCTACTCTGTGTTGGTCCAGGGTGGGTAGGTGTACAGTGGACTCGTGCCCCCACAGTCCCCCCCAGCATTCGTGTAATTACAGGCAGGATGGGGAAACCCTCAGGTACATCCATTGCATAGACAGGTCCCACTGTGGACCTTTTACTCCATCCACACCTCTCATTCCTTTCGCTCCTGACAGTACCCAGCCTCGACCCACTGCAGTCTCTCGGGGCTTGGGGAGGACAACTCTCCCTCATTGCTGTGACCCTGTAGGATCTGAGACAGCCCTCAGTCAATTTAAAAAGTTTATTTTGCGTGGTTAAGGACACACCTTTGATGCAGCTGCAGGAGGTCCTGATGACATATGCCCAAGTTGTTCAGGACACAGCTTGGTTTTGTACATTTTAGGGAGACATGAGACATCAGTCAATATATGTAAGATGAACATTGGTTCAGTCCAGTAAGGCAGAACGACTCAATGCAAGGAGCTTCCAGGTCACAGGTAGATAAGAGACAAGCAGTTGCATTCTTTTGAGTCTCTGATTAGCCTTTCACTGAATCCTTAGTGTAACTCAGTGAATCTGCATTTTTACATAAACAATAGGGCAGAAGAAGTGCATTAGTCTGTTTTCACACTGCTAGAAAGAACTACCTGAGACTGAGTAATTTATACAGAAAAGAGGTTTCATTGACTGACAGTTCTGCAGGGCTGGGGAGGCCTCAGGAAACTCACAGTCATGGCGGAAGGGGAGGCAGGCACGTCTTACATGGTGGCAGGAGAGGGGGAGCAGGGGAAGTGCTACACTTGAAAACCATCAGCTCTCGTGAGAACTCATTCACTATCATGAGAACAGCAAGGGAGAAATCTGCCCCGTGCTCCAGCCATCTCCCTCCAGGCCCCTCCTCCAACACATGGGGATTACCATTCGAGATGAGATTTGGGTGGGGACGCAGAGCCAAATCATATCAGAAAGCAATCAGATATGCATTTGTCTCAGGTGAGCAGAGGGATGACTTTCTGTCCCACGCCTGTGAAGATAAGCTATCAGTTTACATTGCTGTGGTGAAATTCAACAGAACTGCTTCGTAGTAAAGATCTTGAGGTCCACAGGGAATTCCCTGTGGGCAAGTGGTGAGGGAGATGTGTAGCTTTTTTTATCTTCGTAGCTGTCTTATTTAGTAATAAACGGGAGACAGGTCTGCCTCACGCAGTTCCCAGCTTGACTTTTCCCTCTAGCTTAGTGATTTGACATCCTGAGATTTATTTTCCTCTCCCATTGTCATTGTCTCAGTCTGTTTGGGCTACTACACCCAAGCTCCACAGACTACGTGACCTAGAAACAACAGAGATCTATTTCTCGCCATTCCGGAGGCTGGAGGCCGAGATCAGGGCACTGGAAGTGTCTGGGGAGGGACACTTCCAGGTTTCAAACCCACCTTCTCACTCAGTCCTCACACAGGACCAGGCAGCTCCCTGGGGTCCCATTTATCAAGGCACGGTGCCATTCATGAGGACAACATTCTCACACCCTCCTCACCCTTACCTCCCATAGGCCCCACCGCCTCATACCATTACCTTCGGGGTTAGGATTTCAACGTGTGAGTTTGAAGGACACAAACATTCCATTGCACCATTGAAAGCTGCCCTGCTGCCAAGCCCACTTTCCACCTCTGGAAGCAGCGCTGGCCCGGAACTGGCTTTGGCCTACAGAATACGGCAGAAGAGATAACCCGAGCCTGGGCCTCAAGATGCAGCAGGAGCTTCTACCCGCTGCCTCCCCAGACCCAGCCCCTGCCTTGAGAACCGCCGGAGAAGCCCGCAGGGGAGCGAGCCCACCCCCGGCCACTGTCCCCGGCATGTGAGATGGCCCAGGCCACCAGGCTGGACCAGCAGAGCCTCCCGGCCGACCCGCTGCTAACCACAGATGTGCCAGCAAGCCCAGCAGGTGGATCAGACCCACCCAAGGCTCAGGACAAACCACAGCACCTTGTTGTTTTGAGCCACTAAGTGGAGGGACACTTGTTCACGGCGCTGCTGTGGCAAGAGCTAGCGAGGCAGCTGCGACCGGATGACGCTTCGCCACTGCTTTCCAGAAAGCGCTCTGTGAGCCCAGGCCCACCCTTCCCAACACTCGGTTCCCTCAGAAACGCTCCTCCCAAATCTCTCACTCTCCCGGCAGCCTTTGTTGTTTCTTTTTTCTTTCTTTCTCTCTCGCAAGATAGGACCAAGGAAAGGTCTCAGACACAAAACGCAACATTTTCCTTCCATGACAGATCCGATATTGAAGGGCTCAGTGAGGGGCCCTGCTCTGGGACATCTCCGTGATTAGCGCTCCAGAGGCAGTCACAGGGAAGCAGGTGCTCTGTTCCCCTCCTGGCCCAGCAACCCCGCAGTCCACCCAGCCCGCTCCAGGCCCAGCCAGCCTGGCTGCTTGTATCCGAGACAATAGCCGGGTCTGGAGGCAGCTCAGGGTGGGAGGGTCCCGGGCACCAGGACAGCAGCTGGGAATTCAGGCCCGGGGATGGGGTGGGACACAGGACACCACCCCCACCTCACACAGCGAGATGAGGGTGGGATCCAGCATGGGGACTGGAGACCCCTGCGTCCAGCTGCCCTGTTACAATGGGGACACTGAGACCCAGGCATGGGATAGTTCTCGAGCATCTCCCAGTTCTCCCAGAGCTGGGAAGAACCGAGATTCCTGCCCCAGCCTGTGCCCCTTGGCCTCACAGTGCCAGCTCACAGCGAAGGGGGAGGCAGCAGGACTCACTGGCGCCCTGAGGAGCCTGGAGGCCCCGCGGAGCGCGCTGCTGCTCAGTGCGGCTCCCGGACACAGTCACTTACCTTCCTGCGGCTGCAGCTTCCAGTCTCTGCAGCCACAGGCCTCCGCAGGAGCCCACGGATGGACCCAACCCAGAGAAGGAGGGGCCGGGTCTTTTCCAGGACAGAGTCCAGGGTTCCCACATTCGAGGAAGGCAAGTGGAGGGAGCTAAGCAAACAGAGGTCTCTGGTCCCCCTGGGAAGTTAGACAAAAAGAGAATGGGAGTCAAATGCAGCTGGATTAGGACCTAGGACAGCTGCTTGGCTCAGCCAAGAAACAGCGTGGACGCCTGCTGGCAGGCGGGGGCTGAGCGTCCAGGTGCTGGCAGGAAGGTGGCCTTTGCCCTCAGCCCACACCCATCTGGGGCCCAGAGCACAACACCATGGCCAGCACTGACTGGGCCCTGGTTGAGCACTTTCTATGGATTAACTCATTTCATCCCAACCGCCTCCTTATGAAGTAACTAAGACTCGGAAACCAAGGCCCAGAGGTCCATTCACAGTTCTGAGGTCACACAGCTGGAAGGTCAGAGAGCCCCACACGTACCCTTTCATCTCCAATGGCAGAGCCAGAGCTTGTCACTGTTATGGGAAGCAGCAAGGCCTGGGCTGAGGAGAGAGACACAGGGTGACCCACCTGGGGGTCCCCGACCATGCCCTGGGGGAAGACCCAGCACAGGGCCGAGCTCTCTACATCCCTCCTTGGACTCACCCTTTCACCTCTGCCCTCTGCCCTCTGACCTCAGCCTGCCTCCTTGCTGAGTCCCTCCCCTCCCTTCACTGGTCCCTCCTCCTTCTCTCCTGCCTTCTCCCTTCCTGCTGCCTCGCCGAGGCGGTCTCTGTCTGTCTCTCTTTCTGTGCATCTGCCTGTGCGTCTCCCCATCCCTGGGTTTTCCCCTCTGTCTGTCTCTATCTCCCTGTCTCTCTCTCCCCAAGTTTCTCTCTGTTTCTGTCTCTCTCTCTGTGTGTGTTTCCGTCTCCCTGTCTCTGTCTCTTTCTCTGTCTCTCTATATCTCCCTGTCTCTCTCTCCTCAAGTCTCTCTGTCTCTTTCTGTCTCTCTTCCTGTCTCTCTCTTCCGGTCTCCACCTGTCTCTGTCTCCCTGTCTCTCCCCATCTCTCTGTCTCTCTCCCAGGCTCTCTGTCTCTTTCTGACTCAACCTTTTGTCCCCCACCCTCTCTCAAGGGGTGGGCGGCCCGGACCCTGCCATCAGCTCCTGAACAGCCTGGTCGTTTCACAGTGTTGCCCCAGCTGCCTCTCCCATCACTCATCACAAAGCTGTGAGGGGAAGGCCTCAGGACGCAGGAAGTGCCCAAGTCCCTTTGCCCCATGCAGAGCCTCCCGTCCACTGCACACGATCCTGAGGCTCCCAGCCCCACCACGGCTCTGTGGCTCTGGCTCCTCCGCAGGGCTTTGGGTGGAGGGTCCTTCGGTCTCTTCGCTGTTAGTCAGGACAGCTCTGCCCCGGGGACCCCGACTCTTGACACTCGAGGTCCAGCCCCATCTCAGTGTTGTCAGCCGAGGGGCGCTCCCAGCTGGTGGCTCCCCCAGGCAGTGTTGTCAGCCGAGGGGCGCTCCCAGCTGGTGGCTCCCCCAGGCAGTGTTGTCAGCCGAGGGGCGCTCCCGGCTGGTGGCTCCCCCAGGCAGTGTTGTCAGCCGAGGGGTGCTCCTGGCTGGTGGCTCCCCCAGGCAGGAAGGGTCTTCTTCAGTTACGGTCTGATGGGCCTGCCGTGTGGGTTGGCCTGAGACCTCCCCTTCCTCATCCTCTGTGGAGAATCTTCTTCCACTACCCCCGGGGGGGCCTAGGAGACTGCAGCCGCATCTAGTTCTTTCCAGGCCCTGAGCACTTTAGAAGGTCCACTGTGGCCTGGGGGCTGCTGGGGAAGGGGAGACAGACTCAGGCGTGGAGGCATCCGCAGGACTGTGTAGCCAGAGTGAGAAGCGCTGCCCATCAGCAAAGAATCACCTGGATTTCTTTTGGGGGAACCCCCTCCTCTCCCTGGAGGTGCCTGACAGAGAGTGAACCAGTCAGAGCACCAATGCCCCTGGCCACAGTGGCCAGCTAAGAGCCGAGCCTGTGGCACCAGGTGGTCAAACAGAGGGACCCCTGGAACTGAGGGGAAATTGCTAAGATGTTTCCCATTTGCCGCGAACGTCAGCCTGGCAGAAATCTGGCCAGGAGCCGAGGGCTGTCACTCCGCCTCCGCAGGAGCCCACAGATGGACCCAACTCAGGGAGGATCAAAGGAAACGAGAGAGGCTGAGTGCTGCAGATACTATTTGTGCAGCCGGAACTGAATGCTGGAACGGAACGCTGATCTTTTCAGTTACACCAGCCAATAAATGCCCTTTCATGTTTAAGCCTTCTTGAGTTTCATGTTCTTCCACTGGCAACCAAAGTATCCTGGTGGTTAAACCCTCTTTTCCAGGGGAGAGGAACACATCCCAGAACGTCCTTCCCATTTTCTACCCTTACTCCTGGCCCTCCTCCTTCCTGAAGGCAACAGGACAGTAGGGGTGGGCCCAGGCCACTGCGCACTGAGCCTCATCTTGTCATGTGGCCCAGAGGTCCTGTGGGCTCTTGCACAGTCAGGCCACTGCTCCAAGCATTTTGGGGACCCCAAGACAGTCGGAGGCGGCAGAGCAGGAGCAGGGAGCCTGAGCAACAGCCTGAGAGACCAGAGTCACATCACCCCCACAGAAACTTCTCCAGGAGCCCAGGGCCCCACAGGCCCCGTGGAGAAGACAGAAGGATGCAGGGGTCTGCCATGCCTGCCTCAGGGCCCGCTGGCCTCCCACAGCCGGGACTAGCGGGCCTTCTGCCTCCCGACACCCAGGGGCTGCCCCCACATCCACACAGCCCTCTCCCCACCAACCCAGCTGTTCTTGGAGTCCCTCGGCGCCCAGCTTCCGCACCAGGAAGCCTGCCTGAATTGTCCTGGCCACGTGGCCAAGCTGACTTCCTGGACTTCCAGAGCACAGATGGACCCAGCCCAGTGTTGTTACTTAACTGTGTTTGGAACGTCCCTCTCATCCCTGTGGTCACACTGTAATCTCTTTAGAGGGATTGGTGAGAAGGCACCAAGATTCAGTCCGTGACCAGGATCAGGGCTCCGTCAGTGGCCAGGATCAGGGCTCAGTATATAAGGGGATCAGTGCCCAGACTATAACCAGGGTAAGAGTTCAGTCTGGGACCAGAACCAGGACTCCGAGTGTGACCAGGGGCAAGGCTGTTTCCACAGCCCCTTCCGAGAGTGGGAAATTCTGCAAAACTGGAAGAAAATTCGGGACCAGCCGGACCTTCCAACGGCCGTGTTTGCTCTATGTCCACTGAGGGAGCAGGAGCCCAGCTCAGCCTTTCTGGCAGGCCCTCCTGGCTCTCAGCCTCATGCCTCAATCTCACCCTCCTGGCTGGACCTGCCTCTTGGGCCTTGGAAAGGAGAAATGAGCTGCCAGCACCTCCCTGGCCATCTCTTCCCTGGCATTCCACACTGCGAGCTCCAACTCATTATTCCCCTTCCCAGCAATTGTGAGACTCTCAACCAATTCGTCATGATTCCCACAAAACCCTGAGCCATCTCTGAGCTGCGGGATGAGAGGGAGGATGCTGAGGGTTCACACGGGGTCCAGCCATGGGGTCAGCGACGCCAAGACGCTGGCCCAGGATCCAGGCTGCATTGCAGCACTGAGGTCCGGTGATCGCACCTCCTGCCTCAGTTTGCAATCTTCAGAATGGGCTGGTGGAAGCGGGGTGCTGAGGAGTGGTGAGCAACTACCCTGCTGGTTCCTCCTCTCCTCCTGCACTTGAGGGGTTGATATGACCTAGCCCCATCTGTGGGATTTTCACCTCAGGTCCCATCTGTGGGATCCTCACCTCCATCCCCATCTGTGGGATTCTCACCTCCAACCCTATTTGTGGGTTCCTCACCTCCAGCTGCATCTGTGGGATTTACACCTCCAGCCCATCTGGGGGACCCTCACCTCCAGCCCCATCTGTGGGTTCCTCACCTCCAACGCAATTTGTGGGATTTTCACCTCCAGTCCCATCTGTGGCATATTCATCTCCAGCCCATCTGTGGGATCCTTACCTCCAGCTCCATCTGTGAGTTCCTCACCTCCAGCTCCATCTGTGGGACTCTCACCTCCAGCCCCATCTGTGAGTTCCTCACCTCCAGCCTCATCTGTGGGATCCTTACCTCCAGCCTCATCTGTGGGACTCTCACCTCCAGCCCCATCTGTGGGACTCTCACCTCCAGCCCCATCTGTGGGACTCTCACCTCCAACCCCATCTGTGGGATTCTCACCTCCAACCCCATCTGTGAGTTCCTCACCTCCAGCCCCATCTGTGGGACTCTCACCTCCAACCCCATCTGTGGGACTCTCACCTCCAGCCCCATCTGTGAGTTCCTCACCTCCAACCCCATCTGTGGGACTCTCACCTCCAGCCCCATCTGTGGGACTCTCACCTCCAACCCCATCTGTGGGATTCTCACCTCCAACCCCATCCGTGAGTTCCTCACCTCCAGCCTCATCTGTGGGACTCTCACCTCCAGCCCCATCTGTGGGACTCTCACCTCCAGCCCCATCTGTGGGACTCTCACCTCCAACCCCATCTGTGGGATTCTCACCTCCAACCCCATCTGTGAGTTCCTCACCTCCAGCCCCATCTGTGGGACTCTCACCTCCAACCCCATCTGTGGGACTCTCACCTCCAGCCCCATCTGTGGGACTCTCACCTCCAGCCCCATCTGTGGGACTCTCACCTCCAGCCCCATCTGTGGGACTCTCACCTCCAGCCCCATCTGTGGGACTCTCACCTCCAGCCCCATCTGTGGGACTCTCACCTCCAGCCCCATCTGTGAGTTCCTCACCTCCAGCCTCATCTGTGGGACTCTCACCTCCAGCCCCATCTGTGAGTTCCTCACCTCCAGCCTCATCTGTGGGACTCTCACCTCCAGCCCCATCTGTGGGATTTTCACCTCCAGCCCCATCTGTGAGATTTTTCACCTCCAGCCCCATCTGCGGGATCCTCATCTCCATCCCAGCTCTCTCTGCCAGGTTCCAGGTTCCAAACCAAGCGGCCCCATATCCCTGGAGGTCCCTCAGGCACTTCAACCTTGTCCTGTCCAAAGCCAAGCTCCCAGCCAGCCTTGCTAGTCACCCCTCAGGACTTTGCAGGGGAAGAGGCTTAGGCTCAGAACCAGGTTCTGACCTGGTTTGAAACCCCATTTCTTCCACTTTCCCATTGGTTGACCGTGCTGAATGTCTTTGCTTCTCAGAACTTGCTTCCTTGGAGGCAGAATGGGAACAACAGCGGCTGCTTGTTGTGGTTGTGGGCATTTGACACAATGCGTGACAAGTGTCCAGGCTGACGCGGGTCACACGTAGGCTGTTGGGAAATAGTGGCTGCACTGGTGGTGCCCGTGTTGTCCAGGCTGACGCGGGTCACCCGTAGGCTGCTGGGAAATGGTGGCTGCCCTGGTGGTGCCCGTGTTGCTAGAGCACAGTGTCTGCCTGCCTCAGTCCCACCCACATTTTGGGCTCCTGTTATGGGTCCGGGTCACAGCCACAGCGTATCTGCTCAGGCCTCTCACCTGGGCACTGCCCCAGTTCCCTCCTGGGGCTCTCCAGCCTCCGCCTGCCCATGTGCCCTCCTCCAAGCAGCCTCCGCCTTCCTTCTCTAAATGATCTGGCTGCAGTCCACGTGTGCCCAAGCGTGCGACAGGCAGCACCACTTCCCATAGGCCAGCCCCACTTCCCCAGGGCTGGGGAGACCTCACAGCTGTCCACAGGGCTCCTTTCACCTGCAAAGGGAGAGGGGGAATCCCCAGAGGAGGCTTCTCATTAAGACCTCCACCCATCAGAGCTGCAAATCAGGGCTGTGATTATTTTGCTTTGCTGTATCTTGGCAGGGAAACAAGAGGAAGACAGAGCCTCAACCTCCATTCGAATGCCAATGTCCCCAGATTCCAGGGGAGGGTTTCGGAGCACACACCCTGGACCCTGTGGCCAACTGAGGGGTATTTGGACACTGTGGGGATACAAGGCCAATCTTAGCTCCTACTATTGCCTCAGCAACCCCAGAGAAACAAACACTCACTCCAGAGCCAGAGGGGAGCTGTGGTCCCAAAAAGGGACACTTCATAGCAGAGGCTGGTAATCCAGTGAAGATGCTGTAGGAGCCCAAAGAAAGCAGCAAACACCTCGGGCTTCCTGGAGAAGGTGGCTTGGGATGGAACCCGGGAACGAGGGGCAGGGGAGGAGATGGAGTGAGACAGGCCCGGGAAGGGGTCATGGAGCCCACTTGGATTCTCCTCTTAGGAAAGAGAAGCCAGAGAGAGTGGGGGCTGGGGGTGCCAGGGCCTGAGCTGGTGGAACTACAAGGTCAGGGTGATGGGATCTTGAGGCTGGCAGTTTGCAGAGAACACAGCAGGTCTACATCTAGGAGCTCCCTGGGCAGCCGTCCATGAAGGGGAACTCCTGGTTCTCTGTGTCTGGACCAGCCACTGGCCACGCTCCTCATACTCACCCCTCAGTCCGCATGCTGCAGCCAAGCCCGCCCTTTCTCTCCACTGTAGTCTCTGCTCAAAGGCCGCCTCCTCCGAGAGGCCGCCCTGACTGCCCGCCCAGCCAGCAGAGCAGCCACTCACAGACACATGTTCTTGGCGCTCCTCACTCTGGGGCGCCGTGTTCTCAGGTGTTTATTACCAGCATCCAGCAGGGCTTGGGAGCAGGAGCCAGACTGCCTGTGTGCCAATGCTGGCCCTGTCCCTCCCGAGTGGTGACCCTGGAGGTCACTTGCGCCCCCATGCCCAGGGTCCGTGTCTGTAGCACAGGCAGGCACAGCCTACCCTGAGAGCTGTGGTCAGGACTGAATGGGGTCAGATTCACGGAGCACTTAATGCCAGGCTGGGCGCAGGAAGTGCCCTGTGGATTTCTGTCATCTGAAATATAAACTTCAACCCTCTCTCCCAGCATGGCCGCTCTAGGGGCTGGGCCTTCTGTTGTTCACCTCTGAATCCCAAAACTTATGATAGTGTCTGGCTCACAGAAGCTCTCAGGGAATATTTCTTGAATGAGCAGACAAGCTCCAGCTCTAGGCATTCCAGGATAGCAAAGCTGTCATGAAACTAGGAAAAGCTCCAGCGTAGTGCTGGGGACAAGGATTAGGAGTCCCCTGCATCCCGGGTCATCCCTGCCTGGGGGTACGTGGCTCCTGCAGTGAGCGGGCAGCAGTGAACCGAGTCCTTCTGAGCTGCACCCTCATCAGTCCTGGTACCCCGAACTTTGAGGGCTGGGGGGCCTGCAGGCCGGGACCCCAGCAGCAGCACCGAAGCCGCCGCCCCTGGAAGGGTTTGAACAGGCCCTGGCATCTCAGAACCATCCCTGGGTCATGGAGAGACCCCGTCCTCTCTGACACACAGCCCGGCATGCTTGACTAACAGGGCCTCGAGTTGTTTCCTATGACGTCTGCTAAAACCTGATCGTGC
>NW_027327347.1:0-14906 GCF_047675955.1 Chlorocebus sabaeus
GGCCCAAAAAAGAAGGGGCAAGTTCTCCCCTTAGGGGCCTTGTGAGTGCAGTGAAGTAATGACTTATAATGGGTTTCTGGAATACTCAAAATGATGATAAAGAAAAAGTCAGGCAAGGAAAAGGAAATTGAGGAAAAGTGGATTGGGTGGACTTGCAACCGCTGTTCAGAACCCAAGTTTATGATTGTTGGGATAGGTAGTCTCCTCCTTGCAGTCTTTGACTTCTGCTCAGCCACATAAGAACAGGAACGGGCACTGACTGGGCCTGAAACACTCCTATCCCAAGAAAACAAGAGTCCACACAGCCTGTGCTGGGCTTATAATCTGTGTAGGGATATCTTTTCCCATTTCAGGCTCAAAGTGTGCGCCTCCTTTATCCAGGCTAAGCATGTATGTCAATGACTCTCAGGTATGCCCCAGATTTTGGTACTTCCGACTCTATGGGGAACAGGTTGTAGTCCTTCCATTCTGGTAGATGTAAGCCAGTTTCCCTGTGTTGCTTTCCAAGGGCACCCACTAGCCATGGTGGACTGAGGCATGCCACTGGAGCTAATCTAGCTCTGTCTCTTCTCTATGGAGGAAACACATTGTTGCATCCAGTGCTTGCCTTTATCGTGTTTTCCTTGGCAATTCCCATAGGAAGTTGCACTGAGTAGACGTGTTTAGATTTCTCTTCTCATTGGCTGGCTTTGGGATGACCTTTGCTATCCTCCAGGTAGTTGGAGTCCTTCCCTGGCATGGAACCAGTGCATGGAGTTTTGCTCAATGAGTATCCTTTCTGTGAAGGCAAGCTGCTGGCCACCACAAGATGTGCACCCAATTCTGTACCTGCCTGTGAAGCATTTAGTGCTATGAAGATTATGTCTCCTATAATACTGAGGCATCAATGTTCCATTCTTTGATCAGCTTGCTATCACCACTAAACACAAACTGAAATATAAAACGCTTCACTCAGTTTTCTGTGCATGGGAGAAAGATTGCAATTGCTCTTCTCTGAATCTTTATTGCCTGAACCCTAAGTATATCTTCTATGTTTTGTAACTTACACTTAGTTTGATAATATGGATGGCCTACAGGTACCTGTTATTTACCTGTTGGTCCATTCAAATATGTAAGCTCCTGTTAGTAAGTGATATTCTCAAATGAGAAAAATCCTATTATTTAGTTGATTCTTTATCCTTTTCATTATAAGACAAAAATAAAATAAAATAAAACACAACAACCCAATATTTTTCTAGAAATATTGAGAACAGCAAATAAATTTACTAGGCCAATAAGTAAAATGTGATTCCAGCTTGTTTAATTTCTGGAAGGATATGACTGACTTTCTATATTGTTCTCGCCTTAGAGGACTGCCATAACACAGTGCCAGAAAGTGGGTGGCTTAAAACAACATAAATCTATTGTCTCATAGTGGTAGTTGTGGAGGCTAGAAGTCCAGAATGAAGATGTGAGCAGTACCATGTATTTTCTAATTCTCTAGGGAAGCATCTCCCTGACTCTTCTAGTGGCTGGAAGACCCGAGCATTCCTTGGCTGTAGCAGCACAACTCCAGTCTCTGCCTCTACTCTCATGTGGTCATCTCTTCCTATGTCTGTATTTTTTCAAGGCGTTTTTCTGTGTTTCTGTTTGCGCTTCTTGTAAGAATAGCAGTCATATGGAATTGGGACCTACCGCAAATTATTAGGACCTCATCTTAACTAATTATATCTGCAAAGACCTAATTTCAAAATATTGTTACCTTCACAGGTACACGGCATTAGGAAGTAAATGTATCTTTGTGGGGAAACACAGTTAACCCCAGAAACTTCTCGTTACTAAAATCCAACACTTAAATATTACAGTACATATTCCTTTATGCTATTTTTTTCACTGTTTCACTGTTTAAGTGGCATGATCATAACTCACCGCAGCTTCAAGCTCCTAGGTTCAAGCAATCTTCCCACTTCAGCTTCCCAAGTAGCTAGGATTACAGGAGGACACCACCACATCTGGGTAATTTTTTAATTTTATTTTTTTTTACTTTTTGTGGACACGGGTTCACTATGTTACCCAGGCTGTTCTAGAAGTTCTGGCTTCAGGTAGTCCTTCTGTCTCAGCCCCACAAAGTGCTAGGATTACAGGCGTGAGCCTTCGTGCCCAGCCACCTTCACCTATTTCTGATACACCCATACACTGCCTCTCCTAGCTCTACAGAAATGAGGCACAACGAGGTGATTGATTACTGATCAATGCAATGATAGTTTAAGCGTTGAATATTAGTCCTAACCCTGGCTATAGAGATTTTAGAGGCCACAACTTTTAGAAGCCACAAGTGGCTTCCATAACAATGTAATCCACTTAGGTGACAGAGCCACATTTAGGAAAGAGGTGCCAGACACTTCCACGTTGGACTTTGTGTGGGGGAAAAAAAAAAAAAAAAAATATATATATATATATATATATATATATATATATATATAGAGAGAGAGAGAGAGAGAGAGAGAGAGAGAGAGAAAGACTTTCATTGTTAAGTTAATAAGGTGCAGACAGCCTACCTTGACTAATATGCCCATTTATATTAAGAGGTTGCATTGTCAAATGTTCATTATAGAATTACTTAACATGTTATCTAAAATGAAGGTCTATAAATGTGTATAATTCTCTCAATCACACAACTTAGGGTTCATGTTATATTCATAGAACTAATCTCTCAAGATGTAGTCTATCTCAATGAGCAATATACATATATTTTTAATTTTCAACTTTTATTTTAGATTCACGGGTACATGTGCAAGTTTGTTACCTGGGTATATTGTGTATGCTAAGGTTTAGGGTAAGAATGATCCTGTAACCCAGGAGGTGAGCATAGTACCGAAGAGTTAGTTTTTCAGCCCTTTTAATCCATCCCTTCCCCATCTAGTAGTCTCCAATGTCTATTGTTGCCATCTTTATTTCTATGAGTAATGTTTAGCTCTCACTTATAAGCAGTATTTGGTTTTCTGTTCCTGCATTATTTCACTTAGGATAATGGCCTCCAGCTGCATCTCTGTTGCTGCAAAAAAAAAAAAAAAAAAAAAATCATAATTTCGTCATTTTCTATGGCTGTGTAGTATTTCATGGTGTATATGTACCACATTTTCTTTATTTAATCCCCCAATGAAAGACACTTAGGTTGATTCCATGTCTTTGCTATTGTGAATAGTCCAGTGAGCAATATATTTTTAGAGTAAAATAAACCTGTGATAAGCAAATATGTCCCTAAGTATTTTCAATGATTATAAAAGTGAACGAATAATTTTAACATAAATGGCATTTAAATATCTGGAAAGTAAAAGTTTTACCAGATTTTTCTTCTGGCAATGATCAATTGTGATTCTCCTTCTTATTTATTTGGAACACATATAGGTATGTGCCATGAAAACGTGTTTAGACTAGTATATCTGTATTCACACATCTTTATTCATTTATACATTCACACAATGGCTTAACAGATATTTTGGCACCTATTTTGTTTAATACTTTGTTAGGAGTAAGGTGTCGTATAGTGAAATAAATAGGCAGATTCAGCTTGCATTGAGTTTACAGAACATGACAGAGAAAGGAAATTAAATAAAAACAAGAATGCAGTTGTACACACTTGCAAAAGTGTTATGAAGGAAATGCAGAGGGAGGTTTGAAAGTATACAGCAAGGGAAAATTATCTAGTTTGGGTTGGCCAGAGAATGTCTCCATGAGAAAAGGATATCTGAGCTGAGCTCTAAACACTGAGGAGAATTAACTGAACCGAGGGAAGTGGTAAAAAGTATGTAATGTGGAGAAAAGAAGCAGTCAAAGGCATTCGGGGGAAAGTTATATTTAATTATAGGAATATAGAAAGCATATAAAAAATATGTAAGATGAAACTGGAGCAAAGGTAAGGGAGAGAAGTGACTGGAAGCTGCTGGACCTGTTTGAGTATATCTGCATAGAGGAAGTAGTATTAGAAAGAAAACCTGAGTGTATCCAAGGACCAAGAAAGAAATATCGGCAACCTTCTTCGATTAGTGAAAACATAACACACACACACACACACACACACACACTGAAAAATACAAGCACTAATATTATTTTTAATCTGACAGTTCATAATCCAATTGTGATTATATTTAAGAAATCTGTTAACAACATACGAATCCTTCAAATAAACTATTATGTTGAAAAACACAATGCATTTAAAATAAATAACTATAACATATGCCAATATTATTGTTGTATACAATTTATCTGTTCTTCAAAACATAATGAACTGAACAGCTCTAAGAATTGATTTTTGTGGGCCCGGCAAGGTGGCTCACGCCTGTAATCCCAGCACTTTGGGAGGGTGAGGCAGGTGGATCATCTGAGGTCACGAGTTTGTGACCAGACTGACCAAAATGGTGAAATCCTGTCTCTGTTAAATACAAAAAATTAGTCAAGTGTGGTGGTGCATGCCTGTAATCCCTGCTACTTGGGAGGCTGAGGCAGGAGAATTGCTTGAACTCGGGAGACAGAGGTTGCAGTGAGCCTGGACTGCGCCACTGCACTCCAGCCTGGGCAACAAGAGCAAAAGCAAAACTCTGTCTCAAAAAAGAAAGAAAGAAAGAAAGAAAGAAAGAAAGAAAGAAAGAAAGAAAGAAAGAAAGAAAGAAAGAAAGAAAGAAAGAGAGAGAGAGAGAGAGAGGGAGGGAGGGAGGGAGGGAGGGAGGGAGGGAGAGAGAGAGAGAGAAAGAAAGAAAGACAAAGAAAGAAAGAAAGAAAGAAAGAAAGAAAGAAAGAAAGAAAGAAAGAAAGAAAAAGAAAGAAAGAAAGAAAGAAAGAAAGAAAGAAAGAAAGAAAGAAAGAAAGAAAGAGAAAGAAAGAAAGGAAAGAAAGAAAAGAAAGAAAAGAAAAAGGTGGGGGGGGGGACGATTTGTTGTTGTTGGCCAAATCTAGCATTTTAGAGCCATATTTCACATACATAAGATACCTTAAAGAGATATAGGAACATTGAGGGCTTCAGGACACTGGGGGGGAAGAATCTCAATATTTTAGCATATAAAAAAAATAAACACAAGAGTAAATTTTGCATTATGGGAAACAGTACACCAGTTGGTAACACTAGTTATATTCCACATGTGCTTGCATTTTTAAACATGGATTTATATCTGAATCAATAATTCTGAGCCTTTGAAAGGCACTACTGAGATGCTATATTTTTTTGTTTTTTATTTTTAAGCTCAAGTCAATAGAAGCTCATCTTAATGCTACCTCTAAAGTAAGGTGTTTCTACTTTTCACCAAGATCATCTGCCCTCCCCTTCTTAGTACAACTACAGGTTCAGCCTTTTGATTCCTTCAACAGAGTTAAATGAAGAAAGAAAATGAATTACACTGTAAAAGACAGTTATGGGGCACTAATATTGAGAAAGAACAGTGGGTATGAACATCATGTAGATATCCAACTGTTAAAAAGAATCTTGGTAAAGTGAACCCCAGCTGTGTTATTCCAGACGGCCATTTTCACTTAATGACCATTAGACAGGCAATAAAGCCATTAGTGGAAGTCTGTAATGAAGGAAACAACTGTCAGGTAAATCATGTTTTAAATGGCTAAGCTTGTAAGGCGAAATAAACAAAAGTATGACAAAAGGTTATTTTTCAATTAATGCAAACCTTCTGTAAACTGTTTTTCATACTAACCTGTGCCTAGTAAAATTCATATGTAAGTATATGAATTATATGTAATTTAATAAAATAGTGAAATAAATATGTAACAATATTGTTGATTATATAACAATATAAAATGAAAGTACCTTAAAGCAGGAAGGAGTATTAGTGAAAACTAGCTCACTCATTTATCACACATTCTCTTAAATCATGAATTCTATCTACAATTAAGTAAACAGGTGAATAAATTGTCATCTCTTTAGCCTCTGCTTGAATAAGTTAGCCTCTGCTTGGATAATTATGAAAACTGAAATGCACTGCTTATTTTTTAGTAGACAGTATTGCTTTTTAACAACTTACGATTAATGATTCAATGTCTGTACTCTCTAACTACCCCTACAAAATTTTCACTATGCTCTATAAGGCAAAGAAAAAAAAGTTTGCTTTCATATAACAGGCCTCTAGATATTTGGTGAAAGTGTGTGTTGCGGACAGGTAGCACCATGCCTTTTTTCTTCAATCTGTTTTCTAATGTCAATATTCTCAATGCCTTCAAATTTGTATTTTTATGAAATACATGATTATAGAAATCATGATCATATATCTTAACATTTACATATATACCTCTCTGTTAGTTTATTTTTAGAACACTAAGTTAATTTATTTCAATTAATTATGTGCATAATTCTTAATATTCTTTCCATGATATCTAATAATTAAAACTAGAATAAAGGATAACAACATTTTACTATGCTTAGAAATCTTCTTATTAAAAATGTAGTTTTAACCTCATTATTAAAGAACAGCTAGCAATACTCTTACTAAAATCACAAAGTTAATAGGATCTAGATCTCCTACCTTGAGCAATTTCCATCTCATTAGGTCATAGCTATTTTAAGGTTGATGCATATCTAAATAATAGAAATAGTTAAGTGACATAAAATGAGATAAATTATTGGCCTATTATACAATTTGGATTTATTTGCCGTTTTTGATTTCAAATTTTCTATTTCTGTCTCTATCTCTCTGAGTGAGACAGATAAAGACATAGAGAAAAAGACAGAGATAGAGTGACAGTTTAAGATTCATAATCCAAAACTGCATATAAATCCAAAACATATTATAGATTACATATGTATTTATAGATAGATATATGTATATATAGATAGGTATATATAGATATACAGATGCAGAGTTACCGATATATAGTTATCTATAGAAAACTCTATAAATGTGTAAACTCTATATCTATTGATATATAGATACAGATATACAGACACAAAGTTATCTTTATTTATATATAGATATATATATCTAGTAGAAATCTGTAGAACTAGATATCCATTTATATCTATTTATAGATGTCTATTTATAGATTTGTAAACTGTATGTATCTATCTAAACTATAATATATCTATCTACCTAGATATAGTTATCTGCTTACAGATATATCTATCTACTTGTCCATGTAAGATTTCATATACATATATATATAATAGATACGTCTAGATAGATAGAAATAGTTTACATTTATTTATGTATATAATGTATATACAGATAGATAGGTATAGAGAGATATATGGTTTACTCATATGTGTATATCTATCCACCTACCTGTATGGAGAAGGAGAGAGCACAACTTAGCCTAATTTATGTTTAGAAATAAATAGGCCATGTATTGAATCTATCAGTCAGTTTAACAACCTTACCTACATCATATCCTACCACGAATTCCTTGATATTAGAGGAAATGTATGTGTTTAGCTTTTTTTGTACAATGAGAAAGTGAGGTAACATTAGCTGTCCATATATCTATTTATGAAACTTATATCTTTGTATTTATGTGTGCATATCTATTACTTTGCTTGCAGTGTATCATGAACAGGAAATAAACTTTTGGAAATATTGAAAAGGTAGAAAGATGATGAGCTTAAAACGGCCAGAGAAAGTCAGATGTTAACACTTGTACAAATATATAATTGTGGAAATGGGGACACTCCTAAGCATGCTACAAGCACAGATTCTAAAGATAAAATAAAACCAGGGAAGTCCTTCTTGTAATAGTCAGCATGGCAATTGCGAGCCTGCATTAGTAGCACTAGATGATTTGGCCCTTTTCTTTTGCATTACACCACTTGTCCTAGCTAAAGTAAACAGGCATCTTTGTAACCCTGTCCCTCTGCCCCCACCCCCGCTCCCCGGTGGTGGGGTTTGGAAGCAAGAGAAGCAGAGCAGGTATTCTAGGTTATACGTAAAGTCTAGGAGGAATGTGGAGACCTGACATTCAGAAACCAGCACAGACCAGCTGATCCCTGGCATCAGTATTTGCAACTGATTGATAGAGATGCAATCAGAAATTCTCATAGCAAAGATGAGCAGGCAACCAAACATCATTTTGAAAACTCAACACTGCCTAAAAGAAACAAAAGCTCACCCAAGAAAAAACAAGCATTCCAGTTCATGTGTAAAATAGTGGTTTAGGAATTTAAAATATGGGCATCAACAAAAACTCAGTATGGTAGAGAGCCTATTTGAGTGTTAATTCGAACAAACAAACCTGGAGAAATATCAGTTAGATAGGGAAATTTGAGTACCCATTGAATACTTGGTGATGTTATGAAATTATTGTAATTTTTGTCTGATTATGATATGGCATTCACCTCGTAAGGGAAAGATCTCTTATTCTTTGAATGCACATTAATACGTTTGTATCTAAAATGACGTAAGTTCTGGGATTTTCTTCAAAATATATTGACAAGTAGTTGGGTGATGCGGATAGAATTAGAAATTTAAGAAGATTGTCCATAAAAAGAAAATAAAGTGTGGATGAAGGGTACATAAGACCTAATAATACCATTGTCTGTATTTTGCATATAGTTGATATTGAGAAATAGCAGAGGATACAAAGGTAATGAGTTACAGAAAAGATTTTTTTAAATTAGGGTAATTGACAGCTATACCCTAAAAATTGAGTGGTGAATGAAACCTCCATAATTTACAACTTAGTGTAATTGATATTCGAAGAGGAAGGAGTAAAATATGTGTGTTTTTTAAAAGGAGCTGAAACCAAAAACAACCACTAAGAACTTCAGCACAGCCCATTGAGTTAAACTAGAATGAATGCAAGCCAAAAAAAAAGAGAAAAGCCCTCGAATTACACACATTGTAGAATAACGTTAAATGAAAGAGAATAAATAAGACATTAAAAATCCTTTAAAGGTAATTAAATGGAAGATTGGCTATGCAAGAAAATATATATCTGTATTTTAATGCTAGACTATTAGTGTATAAAGGAGATGACAACAATATATCTTCGGTAAATAGTTGTTAAAAAAAATACTGAATTGATTTGCGAGGCTTGGGGAAAATCAGATTTCGGGGAAAAAATAAAACAATAACAGCAACCAAACAAACAAAAAACAAGGGGACTAAGTGCTACGGAGATTTTCTGTCACTATAGTTCAGTTAACTGAGTCATTCATTTAATTACTTTTCCTCCCTTTTATTGTTTTTCTAAGGTACCAAACACATAGCTAAAGTTTTTTCATTTGTTTTCCTCATGCCTGTTGGTAACTGTTAAACTCCCATCCACCCTCCTACCTATTTATTCAGGCTTTTTCTCGATTGTGATATTATCAGAGAGGCTTTCTCTAACCATATTACCTAATGTAACTGTTGCAGCTCCACTCAGCATTCTCTATTTATTTGGTGGCTTCATTTTTATACACACAACCTCGTGACATTATTTACTTATTTATTTGCTTGTGTATCTTTCCCCACAATGACGTAAGTGCCATAAAACACCCAGAATTGGTTTGACAAAAGTGTGAAGTAGGTGATATAATTAATTATTTAATATTTTGGGAAGGAATGAGCTGAGACTGCTCACCAATGTTTCCTTGGGAAATGATGGTTACTTGCTAATACACAAAGGCAAAAAATAATACAGGATTGTATGTTCTTTATACTTTCTTTAAATGCTAAGGAAAAATATAAAGAAAAATGGCATGTGAAATTTAATAACAAATGTTTTTCACTAGATTCAATGTTGTGTCTCTAAATCTATTATGTACAAACTAAATTAACAAAACAAATTCAATCCTGTTTGTATTTCATCAAGGAAAATCTTATTTTCAAAAAGCCTACATCTTAAATTTAACATACTCTGAAATGACATTTTAGCAATTGAACTGTAAATTACAAATAACACCAATGTTATATATTCTTTATATATTCTGATCTTAAATAAATACAATAATTCAAAAAAGTGAGATCCTTGGTGACAACGTTAGACACTGAGTTAAATATTTATTATGAGAATTTTCTATGTACAAATAACTCCTTTTCTCCTAGACTTCTCTTTTTGATATGTATTTTTCATTACTTAATGGTGAATTGTTATTGGCTTAACATAATATACTTGGAATTTTTTTCTCTTACCCAAATACTTCTCATTTGCTATCTGTGAACAGAATATAGGGATCTTACCTATCAGTGGCATCTTCCAATTTCCTCTAAGTTTAGCAGAGTAACAGTGTTACAAGCCTTCACCATCTGTCCACTGCCTTAACAAGGTGACCTTTACACCTAGGCTATGTAGTAGGAAAATAGGGGTGCTTACACTAAAAATGGGTAATATCTTCAATAGTAAATACAACTTTGAACATTCTTCACATTCATTCTTAATATTCACTCTAGTGACTAGAGATGATGACCAAAGATTTTAACAACATAAATCTTGCTGTACTTTACTATTAGTTAATCAATGTAGTAATCCTAAAGAGTTTATTGTTAAGGTGCACAATTATTCCTTGATGTCAACTTCAATTAGTTACAACTTACGGGCACCAATGAATCACTTCAATATTTAACCTGTAGTAATATTTTCTATCTATAATATCTGGCAAAATGTAAGAGTTTTGTATTACATAATAATGTATTTATCACGGAGAATTTCAATTTAGAGACAGGATATAAGAAGACATGGATCAATATTTGCTGAGTAACTTCTAGATGTTGAACCTTATTATAAAACGTTTATATAATCTATTTTTCCGCAAATGCTTGTGAAGTATTATAACTTCAGTTTTACAAATTAGAAAAGAAAATCTCTAAGAAAATTTGGAATTATTTCAAGTTTACGCAAGTTAGTAGGTTCTAGAGCTGGAATTAAAATCCAGTTCTTGTTGCTTTCAGAATAAGATCTCTCTGTATCATTTTCAGATTTTGGTAGATTTTTATAACATTCCTCTCATTTAACCAAAATCAAATGCCTATCTTTGTATCTTTCCCTTTGAGTCATTTCCTTGAACCCTTCTTTATTTCAATTTCTTATCTTTGGACTTTGTTGAATTCTATTATCTTTTACATAAACTGTTTTGAAAGAATCCTCAAATATACATACCACGGTTTATAAAAATGTACAAATATTTATGTTTCTTTATAAACATTAGAAGAAATGCCATATTTGACTCATGGAAAGTTTCAGTTTATTTATTTCTCAGCAGTACACATTTGTTTTATGAATCTATTCTTCTCTGAGGTAATTTTGATGTAGATCTCTGTCTAAGAAAGAAAGGAGATAATAAATTACATGTTTCATTCAGTTAATTTTCAAGGATTTGTAAGTATTTACAATCATGTTTTATTTAGAGCTGTATAACTCTCAAGTTAAATCGTAGGACAAAATGGACTACTAATGCTTTAGTGTTAGAAAACTTTGCATTTAGGAAGTTTAAATTGTAGGTTAAAGATACAATGCTAGATGAAAAAAAGACAATAAAATTGAGTTAATCTTCAGAAGAATTGAGGCTAGACTGGTGGAACAGTCAAATTTTTTAGATTGCCCAGTTTTTTGGGACACATGTCAGTTGTACTCCTATATTGACAATATAGGTTTAAAATCTTGTGTTCTTTCTTGAGATAAAGCATATTGGATCATGAATATCTTTCCTCAATTTGTGCAAGAAGGGATTAGTGTGGTATGGTGCTTTCAGGATATCTAGAACATAATTCTATAAATGCAAGACACAAATAAAAAATGTGCACAGGTTACATAATTTTTAAATCTTTAGATTAATAATCTAAAAATAACAATGACTGCCACTCTTGTCTTTCAAATTTACTTCCTCCTACAAAATCCTTTCAATCCATTCATTATACCAATCTCTTTCCTGACCAGACTAATTGCACATAGCATTTCTCCTTCTTCTTGCTTTTCCCATAATGTACTGCTTCTCATCTCCAAGGTCTTACCTTTACTCTCACTTCTGAAGATCACTATTTGCCTTTTAAAAGTCATCACAGTTTATCAGATAAGATAATATATGTTAAGGTACTTGAGAATATACAATTTCTTATGCTGTAATTTATATCTATGAAATATCAATTCCAGTTCTATATTTCCTAAAATAAATTAAGAGATCTCATCTGTATGAATGTAAGCATTAATACCCTCCAGCTTCCTATTTCTGAACCTTGTTATTGAATGATTCTCGGCTACATTATTGAGTCTTTGGATGAAGAAAAACAAATTTCCAGATGATTCATTTCTTTCTTTTGACTGTTGACTTTCTCTAATCCAATACAGGTCACCATTCTTAAAATCTGAAATTACACACTCATTCCCTCCTTAAAACACTTCACTCAATTTCTATTGGAGATAGAATTAAAATCAAACTCTATGCTATGAAATAAAACTCTCTAACACTATCTCTTCCTTCTCCTCCCACGCTATCATGAGCAGTGACCTTTATTTCCTTTGATATCCCATCCTCTTTGCTACCCGAGTGGCTTTCAATGGTCATTCCCTCTCTAGTTTGTGAAGTTTCCTGCTCTTATGTTGATCATTTCCTTGTATTTTTCAGATTCCATTTCTTTATTTTCTTTGGCTTTTCTGTCTTTTATTTTACTTTTTATCTCTTCTGTCCTTTAGATCAGCTCTAATCTCAAGTTGACAAGGATGGCTCCTCTAAAGATTTTATTTAAAGCAGGGAACTGTCAGTGCATTGTCATTTTCCACCTCACCAATTGGTTACTTACCAAAACATTGAGCTATTTTTTATTGTTTAGTTGTTTATGGCTTTTCGTAGTAAATAAAGTGCAAGCTCTGTGTGGACAGTGGAAGCTTGCTTTATAGTGCATGGTTACATGCCTAAAGCAAGTGTTCAGTAAATACTGGTTCCATGACTGAAAAGAGTCCAACAATTTAATGACAAATATTTAATGGCCTCCTCCTAACAGTCTAAATTATTATTAAAAATTTAACTCTGTCTATACTGGATGGTCATGTTCTGACCAAATGTTAGATTAGTTAAATCACTAACTTAATTAAAGACCATCAGCAGATTTCTCCTTACTGATTAATTCCCTACTTCTTGTACAGTAATTCTCCTGAATCTTTTTGACATCATTAGAACCGTTGCTCAACTACATCTTAACATTCTTAAAATTCCTTTTTATTTTCTTTTGGGATATCCTACTGAAAGGGGCTATATTAAAGGTCACTGACACCTTAAAACTCCCATAACTTCCATGGTAATGATAAAATAACAATACAAAATTGCAAATATGTGGAGTTCAATATCTGCTATAAGTTGATTCCACTTAAATTATTTACCTTTTTAATGCATATAAATTCTTACTTGTCACATGAGTTGAACGACTGTCTGTCAAAAATAAGTAAATGTCAAACTGCAGGTTAAATATACATATTCCAAAATGTTTGGGACCATAAATGTTTTCAGATTTGGGATTTTTTTTGGATTTGAAATATTTGCATATGTACCATGAAATATCTTGCAGATGGAACCCAAGTTTCAACATGAAATTCATTAAAGTTTCATAATCACTGACTTTATACACATAGTCTGAAAATAATTTTACATAATATTCAAGGTTTTTTGAGCATGAAGAAAAGGTTTGACTGAGCTTTGACTTCCACCTGTCACATGAAGTCAGGTGCTAAATTTTTCACTTAAGTCATCAGGTCATCAGTCAAAAAATTCCAGATGTTAGAGCTGCTTGGGTTTGGAATTTTCATATTAGAGATGTTCCACCTGTATTTTTTCACTTTAAAGTTATTGATTTTTATTATTCACTGTAATTTGAATCTCTTCAAACTCCACGTGCATGTATACACATATGATATTGTTTGAATAGGGAACAATTGGTTCACACTGGAATAACAGCTTTACTCTAAAGAGTTATTAGAGATCACAACCCAGAGCAGAGGAAAATGGGGCTCCGAACTGGGTCTGGGTCAGAGAAAGACAATCTTATAAGAGAAAGTAGGCAACTTTAAGAGTTATTATGTTGCATATGAAAATTAAAATTTTATAACTCTCTATAGTCTGTAAAATTCTCTCTTGAGAACACTTGGACACAGGAAGGGGAACCTCATAGACCAGGGCCTGTCATGCGGTGGAGTGAGGGGGCAGGGATAGCATTAGGAGATATACCTAATGTAAATGATGAGTTGATGGGTGCAGCACACTAACATGGCACATGTATACATATGTAGCAAACCTGCACTTTGTGCACATGTACCCTAGAACTGAATAATAATAAAAAAATAGACTGCTGTAGGACTGACTAGAGGTCTAGAGAAGTGTGTGATTGCTAACTAGGCCTCTCCGAGCTTCATTTTTGTAAGTTTGAGAGACAAGCAAGAGAAATAATTGTGAAAAATTGCTGCATAAGCTGTATGTACATTATAAGAGTAAGGGTTTAAAACATCTTTTTGTGGGGTTAGTTATACTTTAAAATTTTTCTTGTGTGTGTGTGTATGTCTTCTGCCAAGATATGTCCTTATCCAGTTCACTGCACAGTGCTGAGCACACAACTGATTCTCAATATTGATTGATTTATTGAAATATTCTGTGGTTTCAATTAGCATTTGCATGACTTCACATATTTTTGAGTGCTAGGAATCTATAGTCTGGGTTTGCAATGCTTGTACAAAGTATATATCTGAGCTGAGATGGCACCATTGCACTCCAGTCTGGGCAACAAGAGTGAAATTCCATCTAAAAAACAAAAAAACAAAACACAAAACAAAAAATATATATCTGTAAGAGTATATCAAAAGCAATAAATGAATCTTCTGGTAAGCTTGTTCTGTTGAATGTAAGTACCAATTTTAGTTTCCACAGGCAGGAATCTACAAAATCAGAGGAAATTTTAAGTCTATTTGATAATATAAATTATTCTAGCATTCTATGATACTCATAAAAATGATATAAGTGTAGAAAAGTTAGCTTA
>NW_027327348.1:0-14880 GCF_047675955.1 Chlorocebus sabaeus
GGCGGATAAATTATTGTCATCCTCATTTTCAGGTGAGGAGGCTGAGGCACAGAGAGGTTAAGTAACTTGCTCAAGGTCACACATCTGTGCCCTCCCCTGGGAAGTTGGGACTTGAGTATCTTCTTCACCACCTCTTCTCAAGGTGGTTGAAAAATTCAATGAGATAACACATTTAAAGGGCACAGAACACTTGATAACTCTTAGATGAATAACTTCCAAAATAGAAATCTGGTTTGGATGGCTTTCCCTAATGAAATGTGCTCTTCCCTGGTGCCTGAAGGTCCCCCACTGCTCCCTGTCCCGTGGGCAGTCACATTGTCCTCTCTTTGGATCACTTACCTGTCACTGTGTGTCTTGTCTCTGGGCTAGGTTTCAGCTATTCTGGTCTCCTGCCTTCTTTTCCATGAATCCCCCTTTCACACCCGAGACACACTTAACCTGCACGTTCCTGCAGCTTCCCTCATGGATTAGGAACCGTTCTAGAATCTGCCCGCAGCCACCCCTGCCTGTGCTCGCGAGCCCCACCCTGTCCTCCAGCACCTGCTCTGGCCACTGCGACTCACATCCTCCCAGATGGAGCTTGCTCTCCTGAGCACTGACATGAGCTGTCCCATGTCCCTGGAATGTTCCATTTCCCCTTCCCCCACTGGCTGACTCACTCACCCTCCCATCTTATCAGAGACGCCACTTTCTCCAGGAAGCACCCCCCATGCCAGTCAGGACCATTGCCCCTTCTCTGTACCCACGTGATCCTTGAGCAGCTTTGTCACGCGCTGCTCACATTGTACCGTGAAGGCCTGTCGACTGTACCACTAGACTGCGGGCCCCTCACGAGCAGGACTGTGTCTGTCTCATCTCCAAGCCCCAGCACTGGGACTGCGCCCTTAGTGCATGCACCCTGTGTATGTAGAGCCAGGGACCATCATGGTCCCTCAGGATGGATGGCCGAGCAGAAGACCCCCGGGGAGACAGCAGACGTCAGGAGAAATAGACCCCCTAGGTGATAGGAGACCCCTGGGGAGGCAGGAGACTTCAGGAGAAATAGGAGACCCCTGAGGTGACAGGAGACCCCTGAGGTGATGGTAGACCCCTGGGGAGGCAGGAGACCCCTGAGGTGATGGGAGACTCCTGGGGTGGCAGGAGACCCCTGAGGTGATGGGAGACCCCTGGGGAGGTGGGAGACTCCTGAGGTGACAGGAGACCCCTGGGGAGGCAGAAGACCCCTGGGGCAACAAGAGACCCCTGGGGAGGCAGGAGACCCCTGAGGAGGCAGGAGACCCCTGGGGAGACAGGAGACCCCTGAGGTGACAGGAGACCCCTGGGGTGACAGGAGACCCTTGAGGTGGCAGGAGATCCCTGGGGTGAGAAAAGACCCCTGGGGTGACAGGAGACCTCTGGGGAAGCAGGGTGGTGGCTGCCCTGAGCCTGGCCTGAACCTTGATCCTGAGGAGGGAAGATGGAGCCTCATTGAGACCCCGGGGCGCAAACAGTCACCCCCTGACTAAAGCCTCAGGTGAACATGGCCACTGTGGCGTGAAGAACATGAGAGAAATGTCTAAGTAGTCTCGGGTGTTGGCCCTGAGGGGATCCCGGAGGCCACCTATCTCAGCACCTTCCCCCCACTGCACTTGGAACTGTGACCAAGAGGGGGTGAGGGGCTTCCTCAAGGTCACCCATCAAGTCAGAGGCAGAGCTGGGGCAGGAACTGGAATGTTCTAGGGTATCTTCCAGGCCTTGGCCTGGGCCTCCTTGCCAGCCGGATAAGATGTGCTCTTCAGAGTACGAGAAGGGGCTCTGCAGCCTGAAGGTATGAGTCCCCCAGTCCCTCTAATGTTCTCCTCTCCCTCTGACAGGTGAACCTGGTGCTGGGGGACGGCCGGTCCCTGGGCCTCACGATCCGTGGGGGAGCCGAGTACGGCCTTGGCATTTACATCACTGGCGTGGACCCAGGCTCTGAAGCAGAAGGCAGCGGGCTCAAGGTGAGGGGAGGCCCCGAGGGAGGGAAAGCTCTGTGCATGGAGCTGTTGGCTGCTGATTTTAAATAGATCTCCAGCAGAGCAATCAGCACCCCACCTTGAGGACTGGTCCCAGCTGGGGAGCCCTCCCTGGCTGCTGTACCTCTAAATTCACAGCTCACAGCAGCAGCAGGGTGGCCGCCTAGGCGGTGTGGGCAGCAGGCCAGCCCGAACTTGTTGTGCTGCTGTTTTGCAAACACTGCTGATGGCCTGTGATGGCCCTGACTTCAGGGTTTGTTAGGACATGTGGAGAGGGAAGAGGAGAGAAAGTGATGGGCTGGGTTGGGGGTGCCCTGGGCAGCTTCAGGCCTGGCATTCAATCCAGACAACCAGCAGTTATCGAAATGATATTACTAACCACATTTTAAAGAGGGCTAACTGTGTGCCCAGTGTTTGTGATCCACTTTACACATGCCATCTAGTTGACTCCTCACCCTACCCTTAGGGGTAGGGTATTACTACCCACATTTTCCAGTTGGGGAAACTGAGACATACAGAGGTTAAACTGACCTGTCCAAGGCCACACAACTGGTGGGTTGCAGAGCAGACTTTGAACTTAGGCCGTCTGAATTTCAAAGCCCTCACTTAGCACCCTGCAGGGCAGCCTGGGAACCCGCTCAGAGAGACAAGACTCTGCTCAGAACGCTGGACCCAGGACACTAATCACCAAATTAAAGAGTACCATGTGTTCGGGCTAAATCCTGATGCCAGGGATGCCACAGCAGCGGCGATGTGGAGTGGTGACCATGGCACAGGTGGCCTTTGAGCCAGGCCATGGGGATTGTGAGAGAGAGGGATGGGTGAAGGGGAAGGATGGGAGTGGCTGGCCGAAGGACCACGCGTGTCTGACTGTTGGTGACTGACTAGATGGATACCTAGTCTGTGTGCAAAGCCAGGGGAACGAAGCACATGATGAGGTTGTGTCTTTGTAACAAAGGGCCTTCCTTGCGTGCCCTGGTATCAGGAGATTTCATTTTCCACACAGACAAGAAGAAAAGGTCATATGTGGCCACCAAGTCATGTCATGGCAGACAGGCTAGACTACAGAGACGATATGTCCGTCAGGTTCTCTTAGGAAACAGGCATTGTGGGAAGAGCTCTGGGTTTGCAGTAGGGAAGACTGGGTTCAAGTCCCAGTTTTGCTGCTTTTGCTTACGTAGCTGTGTGACCCTGGAGAGTCCCTCCACCTGTCTGGGCTTCCCTTTCCTGTATAATACTAAGTAAGCCCTCACCAGACACTGAACCTACTGGCATCTTGATCTGTGACTTCCCAGCCTCCAAAACTGCGAGACATAAATTTCTGTTGTTTATAAACTGCCCAGTCTATGGTACTTTGTTATAGCAGCCCAAAGGGACAGACAGACATCATCATCATCATCATCATTGTGGACATAATCATTAACATCTACCTTGTCTCCCCTTTCCCAGTTACTCTTCCAAGTGCTTTACATCATTAACTTGTTTAACCTTGCTTCCCTTTACTACATAATAATAATAGGTAATATTCCTTTCTCAGGGTTATTGCAAGCTCAAATGAGGAATGCTTATTAATTATTATAGTAAACATTGCCATAGATTGTGTTCCTCCAAAATTCATGCATTGAAATCCTTACCCACAAGCTGATAGTATTAGGAGGTGGGGCCTTTGGGAGGTGATTAGATCATGAGGGCGGAGCCCCATGAATGGGATTAGTGCCCTTATAAAAGAGGCTCCAAGAGCTGCTTCGCCCCTTCCGCCATGTAAGGATACAGCAAGAAGGCAGTCTGTGAACCAGGAAGTGGGCCCTCACCAGACACTAAACCTGCTGGCGTCTTGATCTTGGACTCCAACCTCCAAAACTGTGAGATGTAAATTCCTGTTGCTTGTAAGCCACCCGGTCTATGGTACTTTGTTATAGCAGCCCGGATTGACTCAGACAAACATCATTATCATCACTGTTATAGACATGGTAATTTACATGGAGTATGTGTCTTCTTTCCCAGGTGCTCTTCCAAGTGCCTTACGTCGTTAACTTGTTTAACCTCATGATACTCCCGTGAAAGTAGGTTCTGTTGTGAGCACCATTTTATTTTTTATTTTTGCGGGTACATAGTAGGTGTGTACATTTGTGGGGTACATAAGATGTTTAGACACAGGCGTGAGTGTGTAATAATCACATCGTGGAGAATGGGGTATCCATCCCCTCAAACATTTACCCTTTGGTGAGCACCATTTTACAGGCTCAGTAGGTGAGACTCGGAGAGTTGCACAGCCTATGAGAGGGAAAGCCAGGATTCCCATCCAGGAATGAGGAGTCTGATTCTAGACCTGTGCCAGCCAGATAGGTAGGAGATGTTCCACAGTGTCGGCCGGGTCTAGTTGATTGTGAGACGTGTTGGATCTAGGTGCTTGCTTTGCTTTTAGCAGGTAGGAGTGATGCTTTGTTGGGACTCCAGGGGGAAATAATCTGATAATATTCTGTATGGAATTTTTGTTTAATAAATTTATGTTGGAATAATTTTAGACGTAGTGAAAAGTTGCCGAGAGTTCCTGTTTATCCTTCACCCAGCTTCCTCTAATGTTTACATCATGTATAGCCGTGGTATATTTGTCAAGACCGGGAAACTAACATCCGTATAATATTGTTAAACAAACTACAGGTGTTATTCACAGTTTCTCCACTCATGTCTTTTTTCTGTTCCAGGATCCAGTCTAATCCAGCATACCACGCTGCTTTTAGTCTTTATGAAGTTTAACTGCCATTTATTTTCCCCAAACACTTACAGATTAGAGGCAGTTTCTAAACACAGAGTAAAGCTTTTGAAGAAGTGGAGGAGACTGGGGAGAAGGAAAATGGGGCCAGAGGAAAAGAGATGAAGCGGGATGAGTGATTCCCCAGAACGCCTGCTGCATGGGGCTTCAGACCCAGCTACAGGCAGGATGCAGACTTGGCTCTGAGCTTCCTGGCAGCCAACACAGAGAGTGAAGCAGGTCACCTAGTTATTCTTCCTTCTGAGGCCTCAGAACAGTTTTCCTCTGGTCCGTCTTTGAGAGGATGTTGTGTGGTGCCATAGTGTCCTTGGTGACATAAATGTATGAACAGTTTACATTACCTTGTTAGCGGTGAGTACCCTCTGATTAAAACCACGTTAAGAGAAAGGGAGAGAGGGAGCATTCCAGAGAGACGACATGTTAGGTCTTGGCCTGAGAGCACTGAGCATCTTGCCCTCTCTCTCTGATTCCTGGTGGGTGGCGTCTTTTATTATCATGTTACCCTTTCATTGAGGAGTTGCTGTGTCACATACTGCGCTGAAAACTTCTTATTCATTATCACATAATTTTTGCAATGATATATTTTAAAAAAGAATGTTCTTCTTGCCAATTTATAAATAATAGATTTAGGAGCAATGTTAAGCAACTTGTCCAAGGCCACCCAGCTAAGTGCTAGAGCTGAGATTTTAACTCACGCCAGCAAACTCCAAGTCCACGTTCTTAACTACTGTGGTATAGTGCCTCTCAGTCCTCGGTTTACAGCTGAAGAAACCAAGACTTATAGACTTAAACTGAGTTGCCCAAGATCAAATTCTTTCTGTTATCAGAGCTGTTATTTAAACCAAGACCTGACAGAGCCTGGGGTTGCCTTGTGCAGGGAAGGACAGAAGCCCTGGGGCCTCCACTGACCAGCTGTGTGAAGGTGGGCGTGTCCTTCCCCTCCCTGGGCCTCCATCTCCCTGCTTGGACACTTGGGCGAGGTGATCTCTGAGGACTTCCCTGGATCTGTACATTTGCCTGGCCTGAAAAGTTGCAGAGAGTTCTTTTTACATAGAGCAAACATTTTGAATGAATAGAGGATATTGGGGAGAAGGAAAATGGGGGACAGGGAAAGAGATGAAGCCTCGATGAGTGATATTCCAGAACACCCTGCTCTGTGGGGCTGCAGACCCAGCTACAGGCAGGACACAGACTTGGCTCTGAGCTTCCTAGCAGCCAGCACAAAGAGGGTGCCCAGACACCAGGAATGTACTCCTCTCTGTTTCACCTATAGTTTTCATGTTCACAAAGAGATGCCAAAACCAGTAACCAGCTGATAGATCCCTCTTTTGTGTGGAAGGATGTGGGCATTCCGTATAGGCTAGTGTCTGTGGTTGTCTCTTGCTTTTCTTCTTCCTGTTTTGTCTGTGAGTATATATCCTTGTGAGTCCTATAAACTAACACTGTAGTTTGCAGCTTCTGAGCTGAGCAAGACGGACACAGTCTCTGACCTCCTCAGCTTATATTCTAGTAAGAAAAATAAAAACAAATTACAGAACTGTATATTTAGTTACAATTGTGATAATACCAAGATGGCAAAGCACGTGGAACCAATTGAGTGTATGCCCAGGAAGACCAACCCTGGTCTTTGGATATCTGGGAAGGCTTCCTGGAGGAGGAAGCATTTCAGTTGAAATTTAAAAGAGAACAAAACTAATTATGTGAAAGAGGAAGTGAGAATTCCAGGCAGAAAGAACAGCAAATGCCAAGTCCCCAAAGTGGAAAGAAGTGTTCCAGTGTGCAGACGAAGGCCCGTGTGGCTGAACGTGGAAAGCCAAGTGGGGAGAAGATGTCTGGCGATGCTGCTGAGGAAATAGCCCGATCGCACAGGAGATGTAATTCACCCAAGACTGTGCAGCTGTGAAAAGGCGATGATCAAGATCTGCAGTTATTAATGTGGAAGGATGTCTGTGGGCTGTTATTAAATGGGAAACACGGGCTGCAAAACCACATAGCTAACAGGATTTCATCTGTATTCTATATGAATGCAAAAATATGCATAGAAAAACATCTATGCCGGACACACACCACAGTGTCAACAGTGGTTATCTCAGGTGGTAAGATAAGGGATGATTTCCACTTTTTTCTTTATGTCCTTAGGCGACGTCTGAATGGAGCAAGTATTCCTTTATAATCTTAGAAACAGCAACAATAAAGCGATTTCCATTCGGAAACAAGGCAAAGAAAAAATATTCCGTAGAAGTTTCCACTCACTTTCGTTTGCTTCTCAGTTGCAGGCAATCAAAGGCTTTATTTGCTCATAAAATGCCTGCCTTCAGTAAAGTCCTTTCTACCTTCAATCCCCTCCGCAGTAAAGCATTTCATGTTCCTGCCGTTCATTGTACTTTCCCCTCCAAGGCCCCTTGGATATGCTAACACCTGCCTACACTCACTTGGGCATCCAGGACTGATTAATTCTGTTTATTGCCAATGCACTTTCAGTGGAATTAGGCATATTGAAATGGAAGAAAGGGGCTTGGCTACGTGGGCAGTGGAGCCAAGAAAAGGGCTTTATTTGTAAATAGGGCTCCTTGCTGCTGTGCAGAGCTTCCCTTGAGAGAAAATGTGCCTTTCGCTTTGCTTCCAGCTGCTCAGCCCACTTAGCTCCTGAGGGCCTGGTTTGAGTCTGGGGTTGGGGGGTGTCAGGATGGTACTGCCCTAAGTGGAGAAACACTTGGGGGGTCAGGCAGGTTCCCAGCATTTGCCCTGGGGAGGCCCCACGGAACTTGGCACCTTCCCACCCCCCCAGTGGGGGCTAACACCCCTTTGAGAGTTTATCCAAAGGGATCTCTCTTATTCCTTTGCACCTGCCCCCCAGCTTCAAACCCCACCAAAGAATGGACCACAAAACCTCCTTTGTTCCTTTAAGGACAACTGAGATTGACTGGCATTTGAAGTTAATCATAATGATAGCAGTTGCCATTTATTAACCAGTTATTATGAATCAGGCACTGTACTCAACACGTTAAATACACTTTTATTGCATCCTCCCGGTAGCCCTGTGGTGGACGTTAATAACATCATTTAATACATGAACAACTGAGGCTCAGAGAGGTGCAGTAGCTTCCTGGGGATTACACAGGGATCTAGTACCTGGCCTTTTAAGGCCCTCCAAAGGTCATACGCTTTGCTCTGCCACCTTCCTAGTATCCTAACTTAATCAAATATCAAAAGGCTGCAAGGAGAGGAAATAAAGGACATTGAGTCTTCTTAGAAAACACCAAGCTTCCCAAGCCCAGTGTGGTTCCCGGATCTTGCCTGGCCCACGGCCTCCACACCTGAGTTTCCCTAGGGGTGGGAGCACATTTCATTTCTGCTCATGGGGGCCAGCTGCCATCCTGGCTGAGGCTCCTTGGAACAGGATCTCTGTTCCCATGAATGTCCCATTCTTGGGGTCACTGCTATGCAGACCCATTGAGTGTCTGGTGCAGAAACAATGTTTCAGTGACTGTGGGGATGACCTGCTGCCCTACAGGTCTACCACGGGTGCTGGGCTTTGCCGGGAGCCTGACCATGTCGACTTCATTGGTGAAGCCAACAGAGCTGGGACTGCTTCCTCCATGTACTGGCTTCTGCCAGGGTCTATTCTCCCCACCCACCCTCTCTGTACTGAGTCTCTGGACAGCACCCCCGTGCTAAGTGCGCATCAAGCAGCAGGTGATCTCTATGTGTCATCTCTCTCTACCCAGCTCTAGGAGGTAGGAACTCTTTATTTACGTGAAATCTCACTCTGTTGCCCAGGCTGGAGTGCAGTGGTGTGGTCTTGGTTCACTGCAACCTCCGCCTCCCAGGTTCAAGCAATTCTCCTGCCTCAGCCTCCTGAGTAGCTGGGATCACAGGTGCCTGCTACCACGCCCAACTAATCTTTTTTTTTTTTTTTTTTTTTTTTTGTATTTTTAGTAGAAACAGGATTTCACCATGTTGGCCAGGCTGGTCTCAAACTCGAGACCTCAAGTGATCCGCCCGCCTCGGCCTCCCAAAGTGCTGGGATTACAGTTGTGAGCCACCATGCCTGGCTGAAACTCTTAACCCATCTATAAATTGGGAGCACTTGTTTAATGAATGTCTCTTCTCCCAGATCATGGCTACATGAGGTAAAGAATGAATGTTGTTTACACATCCTATCCCCTGCCCAAGACAGCACCTGGCACACAGTAGGTATCTGGGAAATTATTCTCATCTTGAAGAAGTGACTGTGGAGAAGGCAGGCCCTGAGCCAGGTGTCTCTGACTCCAAAGCTCCTATCTTGAGCACTACCTCCTTTGCATCCTGGCCTGAACACAGAACAGAGCAGGCATATTTGTTTGAGAAGAGTGAGTGGTTTTCCCAGTCGTCTGGGTTGTGAGTGGTTGTCTCTCAGAGATGCTTGCCTTTAGGCTAAAGGAAGCTGAGTAGCAGCCTGGCCCACAGTGAGGTTTGCTCATCACAGGTACTCTCTGGACATTAGGTGCCATCTTCAGCTCTTCCCTGATGGAGGGCAGATGGCAGGAATCAGTCTACACTCACAGATCTCAGCTGCCAACCCTCCATTTTACACATGGGGATGCTGAGGGCCAGAAGGAAGGAAAGGACTGGCTGACAGAAGAGCCCAGAGCTCTGGGCCCCCAGCATAGAGCCCCGTTGCCGTGAGGCGGTTTGGCTTTGTCTGCTCATTCCGTCCTGATGCTTCTGCTGGGAGGCGAGAGCAAGCCCGACAGACTTCCCACGACTGCTTCCTGTTTGTCCATGGAGGAAGGGGTATGGTGACTGTGTTTGTTTTGCATTGCTATAAAGGAAGACCTGAGGCTGGGTAACTTATAAAGAAAAGAGGTTTATCTTGGCTCACAGTTCTGCAGGCTGTACAAAGAGCATGGTGCTGGCATCTGCTTCTGGTGAGGCCTCAGGAAGCTTTTACTCATGGCAGATGGTGAAACGGGAGCAGGTGTGTCACAAGGTGAGCAAGGGAGTAAGAGAGGTCCCAGGCTTTTTTAAACAACCAGCTCTCACATGAACTAATAGAGCGAGAACTCACTCATTACCTCTAGGAGCGCACCAAGCCCTTCATTAAGGGTCCACCCCTGTGACCCAAACATCTGCCAGTAGGCCCCACCTCCAACATTGGGGGTCACATTTCAACATGAGATTCGGAGGGGACTAACATCCAAACTACATCAGTTACTGTATAATATTTGTTTAATAAGGATCCTTTAAATGTATTTCATTCTGTGATTATGCCTGATTTTATGGCAGTCCTAATGAAGGTGACAAAAATAATGTCTTAATATTTATGTAATTCCTGACAGTTAAAAGAAATCTCATGTAATAAAGGCACCTTACAAGCAACTCTCTGCCTTTCAATTCCACAGCTTGGATGAATGGACCAATTTCTTGAAAGACACAAACTACTAACGCTCCAGAAAGAAAAATAGATAACCTATAGATATCCTATATACTATATGTCCAAAAAATGGAGTTTATAGTTAAAATCATCCCCCCACCAAAAAAACTCAAGCCCAGACACTTTCATGAATGACTTCCCAACTCATTTTATGAAGCCAGCATTATATAATACTAAGGCTAGATACATTATAAGAAAAGGAAACCCAGACCACTATCTTTCATGAACACAAATGGAAATATCCTCCACAAAACATTAGCAAATCAAATCCAGCAATCTCTATAAGGGATAATTTATCACAACCAAGAGTGTTTTATACAAGGAATGCAAGGCTATTTCAACATTTGAAAATCAATATAATTAACAGATTTAAAGAGAAAAGCCACATGATCAGAAAAATACTTTTAAAAAAATGCAACATCCCTTCATGATACTCTCTAAACAAACTAGGAATCAAATCTGATGAAGAGTATCCACAGAAAACCCACAGCTAACATATTTCATGGTGAAAAATTAATGCTTTCCTTTAAGATAGAAATAAGGCAAAATTTTTCTCTCAACTGTTCTACTCAGTATCATACTAGACATTGTAGTCAGTGCAATAAGTCAATAAAAAGAAAAGGCATACAGATCCAAAAAGAAGAAATAAAACTCTGACCATCTGCATAGAAAATTTCAAAGACTCTGCAATAAACCTCCCAGAACTAATAAATGAGTTTAGCAAAGTCAAAATATACGAAAGTCAACATACAAAAATCAATTCTACCTCTGGCAATGAACAACTGAAATCCAAAGTTAATAAAAACAATACCATTTATAATAGTGCTGAAAGTACTTAGGTATACATAGCTAACAAAATATGTGTAGTTTCTGCATGCTGACAATTACAGAACAGAAAAAAAAACTAAATAAATGGAGAGATCTGTGTTCATTGATTGGAAGACTGAATAGTATGAAGATGTTAAATCTTCTAATTTGATCTAGATTCAACACAATTCCAATTCCAATCCCAGGAAGCTTTTTTTTTTTTTTTTTTTTTTTAAAGATATTTACAAGCTGATTGTAATTTTTTTTATGGAAATACGGAGAAACCAGAGGAGCCAAAACAATTCTGAAATAAGAACAAATTGGAGGACTCTGTACCTGACTTCCAGACTTACTGTAAAGCTACAGTAAAGAAGATAGGGCAGTGTCAATGAAAGACTGGGTACATAGATCAGTGGAACAGAATAGAGTCCAGAAATAAACCCACACAAATACACCCAAGTGCAAAGGCAATTCACTGGAGAAAGGGTGGTCCTTTCAGCAGATGGTGCTAGAACAATTGGCTGTCTATGTGCAGACAAATGAACCTCAATCTCACACTTTATTTGAAAACTCAAAATAAATCATAGACTAAAATGTGAGATGCAAGACTTTAATACTGTTAGAGGAATATATAATATAAAATCTATGTGACCTTCGGTTAGACAAAACATGGCCAATAAAAGAAAAGATTGAAAAAATAGACTTTATTAAAATGAAAAATTCTTGCTCTGCAAAAGATACTTTTTTTTTTTTTTTTTTTTTTGAGACAGGGTCTCACTCCCGTTGCCCAGGCTGGAGTGCCCTGGTTAGATCTTGGCTCACTGCAGCCTCTACTTCCAAAGCTCAGGTGATCCACTTCAGCCTCTCAAGTAGCCGGGACTATAGGCATGCACCATCATGCCTGAAAAGATACTTTGAAGAGAATACAAAGACAAGCCACAGAATGAAAATATTTTCCCGCCAGGCATCGTGGCTCATGCCCGTAATCCCAGCACTTTTGGAGGCAGATTGCTTGAGCCCAGGAGTTCAAGACTAGCCTGGGCAACATGACAAAACTCTTTCTGTACAAAAAATACAAAACAATTAGCCACATACGGTGGTGCATGCCTGTAGTCCCAGGTACTAGGAAGGGTGAGGTGAGAGAATACCTTGAGCCCAGGAGGTCAAGGCTCCAGTGAGCTATGATCATGCCACTACATTCCAGCTGGGGCAACAGAGCACGACGCTGTCTCAAAAAGAAAAAAAAAAAAAAGAAAAAATATTTTCCAATCACATTTCTAACAAAGAACTTGAAAAGATGCTCCTCAACTTGTGATGGTGTTATGTCTCAATAAACCTATAGTAAGTTGAAAATATTGTAAATCAAAAATGCATTTAATACACCTAATCTATCAGACAACACCTCTGAGCCTAGCCTGCCTTAAATCAGAACACTTACATTAGTCTAGAGTTGGGAAAAATCATCTAACACAAAGCCTATTTCATAATGAAGTATTGAATGTCCCATATAATTTATTGAATACTATATTAAAAGTGAAAAACAGAATGGTCGTATGGGTACTTGAAGTATGGTTTCTATTGAATGCATGACGTTGAAAAATCGTAAGTTGACCTGTCATGAGTCAGAGACTGTCTGTATTGAGAATGTGTAAAAAGCTCTAAAACAAAAATCTCCAAATGGGCAAAAGATCCAGGAAACTTTTGTGTTGGGATTGCAGTGGTGGACGCATAACTCTGCATTTGTCAGATTCATTGAGCTGTATATCACAGTGTGACTGTATATAAATTTGTAAAACTCAACCAGGATGTGTATGGGAGGGCGCACGTGTGGGGCAGGGGGAGGAAGGTAGAATGCAGACTGAGATGAATGAAGACAGCAGAACTGTTACAAATGATTTCCATAACCACACTGCAAGGGGATGGAGAAGAAAGGAACTGACCTAAGTAGCTGGGAAACATTGGTTCAACTGATCTTCCAAGACAGAAACCAAGAAGAGTCATATACAAACACTGTACTTAAGTTGGGAATTTATCCCCCCTCAAAAGTATATGGGTTAGGGGCCAGGTGTGGTGGCTTACGTCTGTAATCCCAGCACTTTGGGAGGCTGAGGTGGGTGAATCACTTGAGGTTGGGAGTTTAAGACCAGCCTGATCCACATGAGGAGACCCTGTCTCTACTAAAAATACAAAAAAAAATTAGCTGGGTGTGGTGGCATACATCTGTAGTGTCAGCTACTCGGAGGCTCAGGCAGGAGAATCGCTTGAACGTGGGAGGTGGAGGTTGCAGTGAGCTGAGATCGCGTCACTGCACTCTAGCCTGGGTGACAGAGCAAGACTCTGTCTCAAAAAAAAAAAAAAAAAAGTATATGGATTAGGAGTTCTGAAATGACTTTGTTTCACCTAGAATTGAGAAAGTATGTAACTATGTTTTAGGTCATTTCTTACTCTGGGAAAAGTTACAAGTAAGGAAAGGGGAAAGATAGAATGAACCATTTGACACTGGGATTCGAATCAGCCCTATCAGTGTGGACTCATTTGCCAAAAGGAAAAAATACTGTGTTGTGTATATACACGGAGATGAACAGATACAGAAATAGATGCAGATACAGATATGTGTGCATGCATGAGTCACTATACGTATTTATTGTTCCTCTATCCATTGAGAAGGAACTGTAGACTGGGAGACCCTAATAAAAATGGGTACACCTAGCACCTGGATCTTGGTTTCTAAATACTGTTCTTCAAATAAAAGGAACCAGGCTCTTTGTAGGAGTGGTGGATTCCAGGTCTAGGGCAGGGAAAACAGACAAGGTGAACCTGGGATTTCTGGTGCCAGAAAGTAAAGACATGCTATAAAGTAAACAAACAAATAAGCATATCAAATGCGCACAGAAGCCAACCTGAAAGCACTCCCTATAGGCAAAGGAGAATAAAATAAGCATCCATGAGGCCATACTAATGTCATTACGTAATTAACTGAATAAATAGATAAATGAGGGAGAAGAGACAATTCTTCCTTAAGGAAGAATGGAAATTTTCCTTTCTCATTAATAAACGTAAAAGGAACATGGGAATAGAAAATCACCCTTAGAACATTAGGTTTTGGTAATCATTTCTGTGGGCAAGAGTCACAAGTAGATGCTAAAAAGTAGGCATGAGTTGTCCAGGCGTGGGGGCTCATGCCTGTAATCCCGGCAGTTTGGGAGGCTGAGGCAGGTGGATCACTTGAGATCAGGAGTTTGAAACCAGCCTGGCCAACATGGTGAACCCCTGTCTCTACTAAAAATACAAAACTTAGCCAGGCATGGTGGCAGGCGCCTGTAATCCCAGCTACTCGGGAGGTTGAGGCAGGAGGATCGCTTGAACCCGGGAGGCAGAGGTTGCAGTGAGCCAAGATGGTGCCACTGCACTCCAGCCTGGGCAACAAAGCCAGACTGCGTCTCAAAAGAAAGAAAGAAAGAAAGAAAGAGAGAGAGAGAGAGAGAGAGAGAGGGGGGAGGGAGGGAGGGAGGGAGGGAGGGAGAGAGAGAGAGAGAGAGAGAGAGAGAGAGAGAGAGAGAGAAGAGAGAAAGAAAGAAAGAAAGAAAGAAAGAAAGAAAGAAAGAAAGAAAGAAAGAAAGAAAGAAAAAGAAAGAAAGAAAGAAAGAAAGAAAGAAAGAAAGAAAGAAAGAAAGGTGGGCATGAGTTTAAGCAGAAAAGGATTTTCTGCGTGTAGTTGCAAAATATCTCTGTCACTGTACTTCATAATTATACAGGGAAAATAGTAAGTTTACAGTGGCGGATTCTGGCAGTCACCCTTAGCAGAGCGTAATACACATTTGTTTTAAATCTTTACTGTGTTTTCCAATTGCAAAAATAATACTTGCTAGTTGTATAAAAGAGAAACAATT